>NW_026059401.1:0-70814 GCF_023721935.1 Panthera uncia
AGCATTGCTGGAAGGGACCACGCCTCCTCTTTCTATCCACTCCCCCCGTTCAGTATCTTTCAGCACAGAGCCCTCAGAAGACCACAGTCTGAGGCCTCCTCATTCATTCCAACATTCTGAAACGCCTCTCTGCATCCCATTAACTATTTTCTTGTTATTTTTCTGAGTACGAAAGACTACAATTTAGAACATAGTATGGATTCCAAAATGCTAGGATGCTTTGTTGAAGCATTTTTAATTAGTGTCAAGTCTTTGTAATTCATCTTTGTCCAGTTTTAATAAGGCTTTCCCATTATGTGCCATTCACAGAAAGGGGAAAATGGGTGATGGGCACTGAGGAGGGCCTTTGTTGGGATCAGCACTGGGTGTTGTATGTAAGTGATGAACCACGGAAATCTGTCCCCAAAACCAAGAGCACGCTGTATGTTAGCCAATTTGACAATAAATTATATTTTTAAAAAAGAAACATTTTTAATTAATGTCAAGTCTTTGTAATTCATCTTTGTTTAATTTCAGTAAGCCTTTCCCAATATGTGTCATTCACAGAGACATTCCTGATAATCCAGAGACAGGCCTCTAACTGCTGATCTGTATACCATCCCTTAATTACCACTGCTTTATTGTGTTGCCTAATAGGAACAAAATTGGTAGCTGAATGACTTTTAAATGGTAAAAAAATAATAACAAGCAAATATAAATCTCTGTTAAAGCCACCTCTGCGCTGCTAGGAGTTGGTGAAATATTGCCCTTTCTATGATACTTTATTTCCTAACGAGAAGACAGTTAATCCTGAATTGTCCAAACTAGCTGTGTTGATAGTTCTATGCATTCACCATCATAAGTGAACTAAAAGGTTTTTTGTTTTTTTTTTTTTTAAAGTTTTAATGATATAAAAAGATGTTTCGGGGCACCTGGGTGGCTCAGTCGGTTGAGCATCCGACTTCAGCTCAGGTCATGATGTTGCGGTTTGTGGGTTCGAGCCCCGCATCCAGCTCTGCGCTGACAGCTTGGAGCCTGGAGCCTGCTTGGGATTCTGTGTCTCCTCTCTCTGCCCCTCCCCCACTCACATTTTGTCTCACTCTGTTTCTCAAAAATAAATAAATGTAAAAAAAAAATTTTTTTTTTAAAAGATGTTTCAAATAGTCAATATATATTATTATCACACTTCTAGGAACTCTGAAGTATCACTTCTCTCTCCTTCCAGATTCAATAATCAACAATGAAGACAATTCTATTGCCTTTGACAGCTTAGTGAAGTATCCTTGTAATAGTTTTGGAAAACCAAGTACAGAGGTGAAGGTCAACAGGAGAACAGTATTTGGAACTACAACCCTTGTCTTGACTGATTTCAGCAATAAATCCAGTGCTTTGGAAGGAAAAACAAGCCAAAGTGGGATACTAGGCAGAGAATTTCAAAACTCTCCTCCGACTGACATGTGTTTTAGGGATCCACTGCACCCCTCCAAGGAGAGAGCAAACCATAGAACTCAACCATCTAACAGAGTAAACGGATCACCTACGGCCTGTTCTCAGTCCAAATTATTTAGTCCAGCCTATAAAAAGTTAAAAACAACCCACTCCTCATCACCAGACCTCAAAAGTGGTAGCCCTGGATTTTCTAACAGGTATGATACCTCTAACCTTGATCTTGAAGGTATTTGCATTAAGTTTTGAGAAGCAGAAGAGTCGGCCCCTGCTAAGGAAGCTGCATTGATGTTGGTAAGGTGAATCAAACCCGGAAAGATGACTATAGCCATCTCCTTCCCGTGTTTTCTCTAGCTTATGATGTTAGGGAAGGGAAGAGAATGAAAAGCAGAATCTTCTGCATCTATCTGTAAAAAGTTATTTTACTCTTTTTTTTTTTTTTTTTTTTAAGTTTATTCATTTTGAGAGAGAGACAGCACAAGTTGGGGAGGGGCAGAGAGAGGGAGAGAATCTCAAGTAGGCTCCTAGTTGTCAGCGCAGAGCCCGACGTGGGGCTCAAACTCACAAAACCGCGAAATCACGACCTCAGCCAAAATCAAGGGTCTGGCTCTTAACCAACTCAGCCACCCAGGCATCCCCAAAGTTACTTTATTCTGACTGTAACCATGTACGTGCTCAGTACAGAATATTTGGAAAATACTGCAAAGTATAAAGAAAAATATCACCTGATAGCAATTACCACTGTTAGCATTATTTTAAAACATTTTTTAATGTTTATTTTTGAGAGAGAGAGAGATAGAACGCGAAGTGGGGGGCAAAGAGAGAGGGGGACACAGAATCCGAAGCAGGCTCCAGGCTCTGAGCTGTCAGCACAGAGCCCAAAGCAGGGCTAGAACTCACACGCTGTGAGATCATGACCTGAGCCGAAGTCAGAAACTTAACCAACTGAGCCACCCAGGTGCCCCTGCATTTTTTTTTTTATATTTCCTTCCAAAGAAAGATAGTTCTTCCAAAAGGGAGACTGTTAGTCATGAGAGTTTGGTATGTGTCTTCTAAAGAGAGAGAGAGGAGATACTTTCAGCAGCATTGCTGCCGAAGAAGGTGGCTGTATTCCAGCCGTGTGGGATGGTGTGTGTTTCAGCCACGAAGGCCCAGAGAGCGTGTGTGCCACAGTTGTAGCTGAACTTGAAAAGTTGTCATTGCAAATTCGTGAATACAGGCAGACCAGGTATGTTTTGAGACTCTGACCTTCCCATCTAGATGCAGCCTCCCAATGGCTGTCGCTGGAGATAGAGAAATTTTACTAAACGATGTCCCCCTTCTGTGATTACGGCAGCACCTAGAACTACCTGTCCACACTCTCTAGATCTTTATCTGGGGCTTCTCTACTCTGGCCACCTGCTCTTGGGCCTCCGTCAGAGAGAGGCATGTCTCCACAGTTTTCTTTTTCAAGCTGTGTTTTCCTTTTTCCTTCAGAAAGCAGGTGCCGTACATCCTGCGTTTTTAAATAAAGTGAAGTTGGAGCGTTTCCTTCCCATGGGTGTTGTCTTGCCAGCGGGAGAGAGGCAGAGGGAGAGTTGGTGTGCGTGGGATCTCATGCGATCGCAGGCGGGATTTGCGTTACTGGCTTCTCCACCGATGGGCTGTGTCCTGGCTGAGTGGAAGGTTCTTCCCTTGGGCCGCACCACCAGGGGCCACTTGATGTGCAGGTCCAGACCAGGCTCTGGGAACCCTTCGTTCGAGCTTACTTGCTAACAGATTTCCGAGGCGGTGTGTGGTCAGTACATGATTTTGTCTCCAGTTTCCTGTCACGACACTAAATTTGCCATCGGTTAGTCTTGATGATTTCTCCTTGACCGTCTCTCAAAAAATCTCATTCACAGTCATTTATAATATCTGTTTTAACTTGTGTCCATAATACTAAGAAATGGCAGATGTTTGAATTAAGCTATGGAGGCCAAGCATTTAAATGACTGGATCAGGACTAACTTTACATTTTAATCCCAATTAACATCTAATTAACATCTAACACCCTAATCAGAGGTCACGAAGGAGGTAGGGTCTGGAGCATCTGAGTTGGGAGACCATCCTGTAAGAAAGTCATTTGTTAAGTCTTTTCTGTAGCTTAAGAGCAAAGATGTAGATGTGATCATTTTAGTGTGGTGGCATTCTTTGTACTCAGCTGAAATATCTTGGCATATTTTTGTTTCCTTAGTGCTTTGTAGAAAATCTTAGACAATTTAACTAATGAATTAGGGATTTAAAAAAACATTACTGTAACCTTAAATTTAAATGATTTCTTCATAAGCCATTAGTAATAGGGTCATATGATTAATCACAGTGCATAACATTACTTAGAAACGCCGCAGCCTATGTATGTGTTGAATATAAGAACCCCAGGACTGAGACTCTAAAATCAATCAAGATCAACTAGCAGAATAAATGTCAAGTGATGAAATACATTCACCCAGCAGCCCTTCTGCACCCAGCTACTTTACAAGGAATAAATTGCAAATTACTGTCATTTATTTCATTTTTCTCCTTGTCTGGCAGCTTCAGTGTTCATCTTGTGGACAAGATGCCCAGCAGAAGCTCACAACCTAATATGTGAAAACAGGTGGTCCACTCAGAGAATTTATAGGCAGTTTATTTTTTTTCTTTAATAATTATATGGTAATTAATTCGCCTTTTGTTCTCTTAATTACTGATCCCATCACTACACTACACGATACATGCTCTGTTGACGAGGCATATTTTCGGATTGGTCTTTGGATATACCGGAGTTTTATCCAGTGACCGGATTATGAATTAGATGGTCGAACCAGTTTTTTAGCAGTTCAGAGTACCTGCTAGAAACAGTTTCAAGTCTTTGATCCAATTAGTGTAAATACAGAACAAAACACAGTGGTACATATTCAGAGAATCCATGTGTTTGTTTGGGTGAAGGTTTCTCCTGAGCTGGTGCAGAGGTTTGCTTGGGTGAGGAAATAAAACTGGCAGAATCACTACCATTTTCTCACGTCTGTTACATCAAGGTTGGCAGAGTGCCACCTCTAACACCAGGGAAACACCCCTTATTCATGCTTCCTGTAACCTTCAGGGTATTCGATCCCCAAGAGAACCACCTGGGGCCAGCTAGGATGAGTCATTTTACCTCCCTGTGTTTGTTTTCATTCTTGAAATGCCACTGAGCTACAAAATCTACATTCAGTGAGACTGAAGGGTTCAAAAAAATGTAGACAGTGGTTTTATTATAAAGAATCACCCTATCTGTAAAATTAGTTAAGCCATGATGAATTGAGCATTGAAAACCTATCCATTTTAAAATTACACAGTTGTGCATGGTGATGTATTCTCTCTTGAGAAGAGTTTTTATCTGAGCTGTGTTCAGTGTTATTTATTCATTAACAAATATTTATTGAAAACCTATTATGCATCAAGCGCTGCTCAGTTCACATGACTTTTACCTTAGGAAACTACGGTTGGCAGAGCCAAATCCAGCCTCCCGCCTGATTTTATAAATAAAGTTTTATTGGAACACATTCCATTCCCGTTGGTTTCCATAGTTTCCATGGCCGCTTTTCATGCTACAATATCAGACAGAATTGAGTAGTCGCAAAGGAGACTGTTAAGACCCACAGGCCGAAAATATGTGCTATCTGAAAACATTTGTCAACCCTGATCCATTAACAGACCATTTATAGTCTATTAATGTTCAAAGTGATGGTCCTAATTATAAAATAAGTTGAACTATTCTTATGCTAAGTTTACCTAAGAAAATGTTCTGCTACAGTTTACAAAGTTCTTAAATAATGATGGAAACAAAGAGGAACCAGGAAGTCCTCGATTCCTCAGAACATTTATCCTGGATGATGTTTTCTATCATAAAATTAAGATTAGCTGTGCATAGAGTTGATGCGATCACAAGTGGCATCAGTATCTTGGTTACTTTCACTCTGCTTCACGACTCAATGTGCATATGAATCACCTGGGAATCTTGTTAACATGCAGATTCTAATTCAGTAGGCGATCTGGAGCAGGGTGGATAATTCTGTATTTCTTTTACTTTTTTAAGTTTATTGATTTATTTTGAGAGAGAGAAAGAAGGGGGGAGGAGCAGAGAGAGAGAGAGAGAATCACAAGCAGACTCTGCCGCACTGCCAGTGCTGAGCCTGACAAGGGGCTCGATCCCACGAACTCTGAGACCATGACCTGAGCCGAAACCAAGAGTCGGACGCTTCACAGACTGAGCCCCCCCCAGGCTCCCCTAATTCTGTGTTTCTCAGGCTCTCCCAGGTGATGCCGATGCTTCTAGTCAGCAGCCCATACTCTGAGTGCCAGGGATAAGAGAGCATATGGCTGTTGTTTTTCTTTAGCTTTATACCAAGGAAGAAAATGGAATGAAAGACAGAAATGAGGAGCCAGAGGGGACCCCTGGAGCCTTTTATCCCCAACTGAATCCTACCTTCCACCCTTCCACTTTGCCCCTCCCCAGGAAAGCTTTACTAGGAAAGAGTTTAAACCTCTCTTGGCTATATGGAACTCTGGAGATTTCTAGGTTGAAGCAGATGGCTTGGAAGTGTTCAACTAATTGTTATCTAAGACAGCCACTTCCATAATAATGTAGAAAACTGTTTGCAAGTGTGTATTTTTTTTTTTTATAAGAAAGCATCACTTCACTCCTATCAATATTCTTTACCTTTTTTTTCTTTCTCTTAACAGTTTCTTTAAAAGCACATTTATGGTCTACTTGCTTTGGTTTCAGTGTTTGTTTTTTTTTTTTATTAAAAAAAATTTTTTTTAATGTATTTTTGAGAGACAGAGAGAGACTGAGCGTGAGTGGGAGAGGGGCAGAGAGAGAGAGGGAGACACAATTCCAAGCAGGCCCCAGGCTCTGAGCGGTCAGCGCAGAGCCCGACTCGGGGCTTAAACTCATGAGTAGTGAGATCACGACCTGAGCCAAAGTCAGACGCTTAACCGCCTGAGCCACCCAGGCAGCCCCACATTTTTGATGTTTCTTGACTTCTCTGCACCACCTAGATATTTAACTTCTCTTGAAGTTAAAATTTTAATGTATCCTCTTTTGGAAGGGGCATCGGAAAAATGGAGGGAGTATGGAAAAGAAAATCCTGTTGCCTTCCAGCTTTGCTATTTCTGGATGTTAATACAGTTGATCCTAATTGTGGGGGAGAATAAAGCTTCCCTACTGGCTTGACAAAATACACATTTCTTCTCTGCCAGGCAGCCCAGGCCTTGCTGAAATATGACTGCAACTATTATAGTAGCCTTGATCAAAGAAAAGTGTAGAAAATTGTCTTTAAAATGGACGATAGAAAGACTGATCTTTTTGGCCTTGTCACAGCCATCCACGAGAGCTTGCTACCGATGAGGAAATAATTAGAGAAGACTGTCATTCTAGTTACTTTGGGGGCTGGGGAGCTACTGAACTTGAGAATATTTTAGAGGAAATTAAAGTGGCCACCCTATACTACTGAGTAAGGGAAGAACCAGTTATCACAAATGAAAACTAAGGAAAGTAGGTGTGCTGGGTACACATTTCAGCTGTTTTTGTACTTCAGAAATGTTAATTGCATGCTTTGGGTGCACAGGTGGCTTTGGAGGTAAGTTAGGATTACCTGAGAAAAACAGGAATTAAACAGATGTGGTAGCAGTGTGTGGAATGACGTGCCATTGACCCTGGTCCCCTTTTTGGCACCTCGTCTTTATACAAGCAGAATTCTTTTTTTTTTTTTTTTTTTTAATGTTTATTTTTTGAGAGAGAGAGAAAGAGAGAGTGAGCAGGGGAGGGGCACAGAGAGAAGAAGACACAGATTCTGAAACAGGCTCCAAGCTCTGAGCTGTCATGACAACACAGAGCCCCATGTGGGGCTCGAACCCACAGACCATGAGATCATGACCTGAGCCGAAGTCTGACACTTAACCGACGGAGGCAGCCGGGTACCCCCTGTACGAGCAGAATTCTAATGCAGGGGAAGGCGGTGGGGATTATCCCTTTAGCGCTGTTGGGCTGTAGTAACTTTGTAACCTGTCGTTACAGTGAACTTGGAATTAACATGACAGATGGTACCTGTGCATTAAATGCTGGCAGTCCTCGCTGCGGTAAACACAAGCGCCTGTGTGTTCTACGCGTTGTGCGGAAGGATGGCGAAAACAAGGGCAGGCAGTTTTACGCTTGTCCTCTACCTAGACAAGCGCAGTGCGGATTTTTCCAAGTACGTGTAAGATTTTTTCAAGCTCGCTGTAGTGTCATCACATGCTTCCATTATTAAGATGTAATGAGTAGCGATCTTGTTTTCCGCTTTCAGCTTTAAGTTTTATTTATTTAATTTGTTCACCTTTAAATTTTAAAGAGCCACACTGACATTCAGTCTAAAGCCTGAATGTTGAAGAACATAAAACTCAAGGAGCTTCATCAGAAACTGAAAAACTAATCAAATAATAGCCGTTAGATGATTCTGGTGTAGCCCGTGTGTAACCACAGGTGCAGATGTGTGGTCCTTGGTTTATAAAGGTAGAAAGGGACTGAGTGTTTTACGCAGGTGGCGAATAATTCAAGACACAAACGTGTTTTTCCTCCCTTCCACAAAACCTTTGGTGTATGCCCTGGGGAGAAGTACACGGGGGGGGGGGGGGGGGGGGGAATCACAGACATACCTTGGATTTACAGTAAACGTAGTGAATCCTATCACACAAGCTTGCACAACAACAATTTAGATGTAGGGCGGTTCCTCCCCCCTTGCCATTCTGGGAGCGTGTCCCTGGAAGTGAAGAGAGGACAGGACACTAGAGTCTGGGGTCCGTCTTCCTCCGACTCACCTTCTGTGTTTCTCAGAATGTGAGTCTCTCACTATGCTGACTGGTTTCAATGTTTAAATACATATTTCTGCAACCAACTGCTACATCTGGTGCATAACTGCAAATACTGATCTGTCTCAGTGCTGGAGCAAAAATTTTCTGACTGGGCTTACTGAGCTTGAAAACCTCTGTCTTCAGTGTGGTACTTTGCTAAGGAATTTTCCAAGGAAAACTGGATAATGACTGGGTCTGAACCCCTGCATGAGCAGTGACTGCATCCTACTGAACTGACAACATTCCCTCAAGGAGCTTTCGTAGACAAAATGGAAAAAATATTAGGTAGAAAATTAATAATATTACAGCCTGCTTTATAGTTCCCTTGAGGCCAATGTTTATAAGAGTAATACAGTGGAATCTGCCTAAATTCATCCATGTAATTCTGTATTGGATTCTTTTTATTCCTAAGAGATGAAGGAAGGAAGTTGAGTATTAAAATCATAACAAATCTTTGATCTTAATCGGTTTAACATAGCAGAAACACTGGTGATGGCTTTGCAGCAAGATGCTGATCGTTCTCAATTATTTTCAGTAAAGCAAGAGAACCCCTGTAAACATGTCTGTAGACAAAGAGAAGCTGAGCATTTGGGCAGTTTTTTGTGTGATTCAAGCAAATTTGCAGGAGAGATGCTTCGTACAGGATGTAAGCTTTTTTGAAGGGCAAGCACTAATGACTTCTGTCTATTTTCCAATGTCAGATTAACAGTGGCAGGGAACACGGGATGCGCTAACCAGATGCACCCAGGCTTAGGCTGTACGTGTTTCTAACCTGCATCCAAACTTCCCAATCCTTCTGTTTTAACCCTGTAGTGGGCGGATCTGTCCTTCCCATTCTGCAACCATGGCAGACGCTCTATCATGAGAACGGTGTTGAAGATTGGACCCAATAACGGAAAGAATTTTTTCGTGTGTCCTCTTGGGAAGGCAAAACAGTGCAATTTTTTCCAGTGGGCAGAAAATGGACCAGGAATAAAGATGATTCCAGGATGCTAATATTTTCTCCTTCTGTGGAATATCTGGCATTTAACGCCTTTAAACCATACATAATGTTTAGTTCCCTTTTGTTTAATAGAAAGGTTGTAAAACATCCTGGCACATTGTATAGTGACCGTAATATATGAGAGCTGTTCACTTTTTTTTTTTTTTAATGTATGCTGCTTTCCATTCTTGGCTGTGTATTTTTTTTACCCTGATAAAGGCTATATGTGTTCCATCGAATGTATAGTATATTCCACTTATCATGTTTATATAATGCATTTAATAATGACAATAAAGAATTTTTAGTGTGCTCTTGGCCTCTTGTAACTTCTTTGGGGAAGCATTGATTGGTTTTTGGTTTTTTTCTTTTTGACAGGATTATGTAGTCCAGTGAAATAGCTAATTACTTTGTCTGCAATGAGTCATTTTCTCAGGGATTGCCACTCTTCATAGCATATGATTAAAGGTACTTCTTGTTTTCGTAAATGAAATTTAAGATGAGATCACCTCTGGAAAAGAATATTTCTGTATTCTTTTCAATAACATCAAGTTCCTCTTAGACATTAGAGATAAGCCAAATACTTGGATAGCTTAATACATTTTCATGGAAACTTATGGAGATTCAGAATATAAAAGTAACATTTAAGAACAGAAGAAGTAGTCTGTATATCTTTAAAAGAGAAGTTGAGGGGCGCCTGGGTGGCGCAGTCGGTTAAGCGTCCGACTTCAGCCAGGTCACGATCTCGCGGTCCGTGAGTTCGAGCCCCGCGTCAGGCTCTGGGCTGATGGCTCGGAGCCTGGAGCCTGTTTCCGATTCTGTGTCTCCCTCTCTCTCTGACCCTCCCCCGTTCATGCTCTGTCTCTCTCTGTCCCAAAAATAAATAAAAAACGTTGAAAAAAAAAATTAAAAAAAAAAAAAAAGAAGTTGATTTAAATGTTTCTGATTGATTTTAATATCTGAAATTAATTTTTAAAAATAAGTCCATTTATAAAGCTTAATACTGTGCTTTTATTTTTTTATTTCTCATTTTAGTTTCTCTCCCTTATTTTATCCCCTCAAATTTAGTGCAGGTAACTATATAATTAAAGAAAACTTCAATGTTAGGTTATTTCTGCATGTTTGTGGAAAATTCCATTCAGAGCTGATTCAGTCTAGTAAAAAGATTTTTTATAAAGAAAAGGACAAGGGCACCTGGGTGGCTCAGTCAGTTAATTGACTGTTGATCTCAGCTTTGGTTTTGATCTCAGGGTTGTGAGTTCAAGCCCCACATCGGGCGTGAAGCCTACTTTGGGAAAAAAAAAAAAAAAACAAGAGAACGACGGGCTCCTGGGTGGCTCAGTTGGCTAAGCATCTGACTCTTGATTTTGGCTCAGGTCATGATCTCATGGTTAATGGGATCCAGCCCTTTGTTGGGCTCTGGGCTGACATCACAGAGCCTGCTTGGGATTCTCTCTGTCTCTCTCTCTCAAACATTAAAAAAAAAAAAAAAAAAAAAAAAAAAAAGGACAGCAGAGAAGATAGCTTGAACCTGTCTCCCATTCTGTCACTAAATTCTCCGTGCAGAGTTTTGAGAATCATCAGCATATGAAATCAGCAAGGGCAGAACATAAGGTATCCTCTTGCCAGCGTTTGAGCTCTATGCTGAAGACACAGATTTGGAACCAACCTAAAATCAGTGATCCTACCTGAAGAACTGAACAGGACAGTGACCACAAGGCAGACCGGGAACTGAGCTGGACCATGGGTGATCTCAGCTGATCTGAAGTGAAATACACAGTGTTGTGCGTTCAGAAAAAAACTGTGGATTCTTTGTGCCACAGGGAGGGAAAGGCACCTCTCAAATGAGGCTTCCATAAATTAGCAAATTAATGCCAAGGAAATCTCGGCAAATGAAACACAACCAGGGGCGCCTGGGTGCTCAGACTTCGTCCAACTTCAGCTCAGGTCATGATCTCCAGGTCTGTAAGTTTGAGCCCCCCATCAGGCTCTGTGCTGACAGCTGGGAGCCTGGAGCCTTCTTCAGATTCTGTGTCTCCCTCTCTCTCTGCCCCTACCCCACTCACGCTCTGTCTCTCTCAAAAATAAACATTACAAAGGAAACTTTTTAATGACAATCAATTTCAGTCTGATACAATTTGATACTTCTCTAATAAGAAATATACAGGATGTATATGAAGAAAATGGTACCGGGAAGCATCAATGAACCAAATGGATAAGCAGAACAGGGTCTTATTTGGAAAGAATGCTTGAAAAATGGCACTCATTCAAACCTCATTTTGAGTTTTGACTAAATTTCCCCTCAAAACCTCGAGGAGGTTTATGCTTCCATTGTGGAGCAAGCTCTAACTGAGCCCAGCTCTAGATTCTGGACAACCTGATCAATAGATTCCGCCCACAATCAGACAACACTGGAGAGTGAACAAAAGCAGGCAGATTCTGGATTGATGTAAGACTTGGAAGGAGAGACCAGCTGGAGGTAACCTCCCATTTTTCTTTTTTAGTTTTTTTTTCCTGAGGGCAGAACAAAATCAGTACCCAGTGGGCAGGCCAAAGTCTGGCAGAAAGGGGGCCTGAAGAGGCCACGGTCATTCTGGCCAACCACGGCCACTGGAAAAGGGGGGGATAGAGATCTGAGATGGCGAGCCCCAAGTTTTGTGCTTCAGCTCTGCCCTTGTCTTCGCCTGACCCCTGAACCGCACTCGTGTGTGGGGGCCGACTGAACACAGAACAGCTGAGGATATGAGAACCCAACCAAGATTTAATCCATTGCCTAAGAGAATTTGCAGTGTGAGTCTGACCAAATTAGTGGCCTGCTGAGACCAACACATCAACCCTCTCCAGAGGAATATTCCAAATCCAG
The DNA here is from genome assembly GCF_023721935.1 of Panthera uncia. Lineage (NCBI taxonomy): Eukaryota > Metazoa > Chordata > Mammalia > Carnivora > Felidae > Panthera > Panthera uncia. The sequence goes on from NW_026059401.1 coordinate 12,138, forward strand.
ACCCGCCTCCATGTAATATTTAGGATTCCATCCAAATTATGCAACATAAGAGGAACCAGAATAACGTGACCCAGTTTCAGAGAGAAGACAACCAACCAAGACCGATGCCACAATGACTGAGATGTGGGAATTAGCAAACGAGGACTTTAGAGCAGCGAGAGTAACTGTGCCCTTGGTTGTTGACGTGATGCCAGACGGAAATGGAAATCGTTAAGAACCTGAAAAGGCAAATACCTAGAGCACAAAGTATTTCGTATTTTCTTGTGGTTTCTTTACATGGGACTGTTGAAAGCAATATAACATTGTCCTGTAAGAGTCGTACTGTATGCAGGTAGATTACAATGACCGTAGCATGAAGAGAGAGGGGTCGAAGGAACGCTAAGATGCAGGTTGCCTACATTTTATGCAAAGTGGTGCCATTTTATCTCGGTCGTCAGAGGCGATAGCTGTAATACCTACGGATTTTCAATCACTCCAATATTTTCTCAATCCCCCACGCTCCCCCCCTCTCCTTCGGAGATTGCGATGATACAGATGTTACTCAGCTCGTTAGATTGCTGTTGTCCCCGAGTCTCTTCTGTGTTCGTCACTAGGTAGACTCTCCAGCAAGCTTTTTTATTTTGGTGAATGTGCTTTTTCAGTCGTGGAATTTCTACCTGGTTCTTTTGCGAAACTTCTGTCTGCGGAGATTTTCCATTTTTTCCATTGTTTTCGAGAGAATTTATCACTGATTCCGGAAGCACTTTTGAGATCCTTGTTGGATAACCCGAACATCTGGTTCACCTCATTATTGCCACCGGTTGAGTGTCTTGTCTTCTTTCCGTTGGGCCTCTCCTGGTTTGGGGCACGAGAGGTGATGTTTTTGTTGTCTCCTGGGTGTTTGGTGATTAGGTTAGGAATCTCTGGAGCCTGTCTACCCGAGCCTGCTGCTGCTCTGCTTTGACTGAATGTGCAGGTTCCGCCTTACGCTGCGGGCTTCAGTCCCGGGGACAGTGTAGGTTACGGAGCCCTCGCGAGGCGATTCCGGTCCGCTTCATGCTATTCCTGCCGTGGCCCCTGCTCCATGCTTCTGGCCGGGCAAAGAGGTGACTGCCTAGGCTGCCCGGTGCTCCTAGGCCATCTTCCGCAGGGGGGCGAGGGCAGAAGCCATTGTGTCTCTGACTCCTGATGCTTCCAGGTCGAGGGAAGCAGGTACCGTTCTTGTCCCACGTCAGTGGCTCTGACACCTGCAGCAGCAGGACCGGGACATGGCTGTCACCCTTCGGAGCCTGTGTCTGCTCATCCTCGTGCCAGACTTTCAGGAGATGCTGTGTGGTCTCCTGGTTTTCGTGTCTTTGGAGTTCGTCTGTCTGTTTCTTGGTCTTTCAAACCAGTATCGTATGAATATAAAGGCTTTTGGTGATGGGGGAGAACTGGGGATGAGGTAGGAAGCGAAATGAGGAAGATGGTTTTAAGAGCCGCTGTTTCTTGGGGCATCTGGGTGGCTCAGTCGGTTAAGCGTCCAACTTCGGCTCAGGTCATGATCTTGCGGTTCGTGAGTTCAAGCCCCGCGTCGGGCTCTGTGCTGACAGCTCAGAGCCTGGAGCCTTTTTCAGATTCTGTGTCTCCCTCTCTCTCTCTGACCCTCCCCCGTTCATGTTCTGTCTCTCTCTGTCTCAAAAATAAATAAACGTTAAAAAAAAATTAAAAAAATAAAAGAGCCACTGTTTCTTGAGCCCTTACTTTGTGACAGCTGCTGTCATTGCCCTAGAGCATTTCACTTCATCCTCTCGACCACCCATGAAATAGGCTTTATTACTGTCGTTGTTATCTCTCATTTCCCGGTTTAGGAAACCTGGTTAACGTAGGTTAAGTAGGAGATGTGCGTGTGTCACACAGGCCATGCTCGTGCGCACACTCTGAGATAAACTCTTCTCCTTTCTATGCATTGAAGAAAGGTGCTCTTCCCAGAATTGCGCATCTTAAATATGTACAAATACCTAAGATACACAAATGGAAACAACTGTGGTATGATGATAAAATTATGCTAATGTTTTCCCTGAAACCTATCTTGTTAAATGTGCAATATTAAAATGTCTACAAATTTATGAAGCGCCTTGGGGCTCAGTCAGTTAAGCGTCTGATTCTTGATTTCAGCTCAGGCCATGGTCTTGTGTCATGAGAGTGGAGCCCCAAGTCAGAGGGGAGTGTAGAGCCTGCTTGGGATATTCTCTCTCTCTCTCTCTCTCTCTCTCTCTCTCTCTGCCCTCCCCTGCTCACCCACACACATGTGTTCTCTTTCCCTGTCAAAATAAACTTACGTTAAATTTCCACTGCCTTCTGTTGTTTTCATTTATTTAATTTCCATTAATTTTTTTTAAACCCATTGTTTTCGTGTACTTGCTCAAGGCACCTGTCGCTACATATTCCAAGTCACCGTGGCCAGCAGGTTGGCATGTGAAATCAAAGAATAGATGTTCTGATGAGTTTCCAAAAGATGTAACCTCTTTTTCCTTTGTGGGTTGCACAGTACTTGCTGTCTCTTCTGGAGCTTATACTGTGTCTCAGGCTCAGTTACATGTCCTGGCAGCATTCCTGATGTTCACCTCTTTAAGGGATTATATATACCTCTTTTTTCTTCCCCACAGAATCTTACCAAGTATCGTGCCTTGTGCACGGTAGAAACTTGGTAAACATCTGTTGAATTTAATGGATAAAAGTTTAATATAATGTCAGTCTGTTGAACATTTTTAACCTCGTTACCGCTACTCAAACACGAGTGCACTTAAATGTCATTGACAAGAGTGTTGCGGGTTTATCATAAAAGAGAAATTCCTCAGTGTCTAAAAGCTGTTAAATCTTTGCAGCAATTTAAATGAAAGTTTCCTTCTCTCTCTCTCTCTCTCTCGCTCTCTCTCCCCCCCCCCCCCCCGTCTCTGTCTCTGTCTCTTTCTTTTTTAGCATTCCATAGATAGTTGCTTACAAATGGACAGGCCAAAACTAATCAGATCAAAGAGTATGCATTCATTGAGAAGGAAAAAAAAGATAAAAGTAATGCTGTCTTACTCCAACACTGTATTTAATAACATAAAGATGAAAAAATGTAACTACGCACCATGAGTTTGAACCTCTTCATTTTCTAGGAAACCAAGTCGACTGGTTTAAATACCTTGTTAGTTTTGAATTCATTTAATCTCTATCATGCACCTACTATGTAGAAAACTCAATAGTAGGTGGGCTGAAAGGAGCGCCTGCCCATCTGTAAGTGAGGTGGGAAATTAAAAGGAATGAGAGCCCCACAAGTCAGGTGCAGAAAGGACAGTGAAGGAAAGCTCCCATCCGATTCAGGAGCTAGAAGCGCTCCAGGAAAGAGCGGACGATTGGATTTCCTCCTTGGCGAAGATTTGCATAAGTAGAAGGGCATTTCAGGCGTGAGCTCAGCACACACAGAGGTATCTAACAGCAACGGCACAGGGTGTGTGGGGAATAGCAAATAGTCCCGTTTGGCTTGAAATCATGTATGTGAAGGAAAGCTAGTACAGGGAAAAAAATGGACATAGGGCATGTACAGGAAGAGAAATCTGTAAAGGGAGAATTAATTCCATTTCACCGCTACAAATGGATTTTCTGAGAAGGGCCAGTTCTTTGTCCTGAGGATGTGAAAATAAAGAAGTCGCTCTCTCCCCTGAAGGAGCCCACAGGCAGCGAGCAAGCCAGGGTACCCTGGGACCCGTGCTAGATTAGCTATGCAAACAGAGGGCGTTTTGAACACGTAAGGAATCTATTCTGGGGGTGTGATGAGAAAGGGTAGCTACAATGTTTAATTACGCAGAGTCTGGAATTAGATGGAGTTCTTCAAGACTGCCAATTTAAAGACCTGCCCTCTCCCTTACCTAGACCTTGACCATGTGACTCTGAACACATTTGAAGCTTTGGCTCCTGAGTGCTAATCCCCGGTTCACTCATCGGATGAGTCTCGGGACCAAAGGGCCCACTGCACAGCGCTGTTTTGAAGATAAAGTGTTGTATCCATTTAATGGGCTTAGCACAGCACCTGGCAGTTAAAGACTCAAGTTCATTCCACTGTCTTTATTATTTACAGTGATGCTCTTACTAGTATCCCTGCAACTATTGTGGGAGGTTTCAGAGGGGAAACAGCAATGGCAGTGGCCCGAAGGAAGGATTTGATTTCACCAGACAGAGACCTGTGTGGGCACCTCAGGAAATACATGTTGTGTTTGGGGAACAGAGAGCCCAGAACTTTAAAAAAAAAAAAAAAAAAAAAAAAAAAGGTATTAGGAAGGAGATGCTGGGGTGAGTTTTATGTGCCCAGTGACGCACCAAAAATTTAGACATAGAAAACACAAAAGAACTACTAAGAACCTTAATTCGTGAAGGAGATGCAAAGGTTTGGAAAAATCCAGGTGTTCTATTTCTACATGGAAATCGTACATGCCAATAAGGAGTATAAATCACTGTACAATTACTCTAGTCTTTTCTCCCCCTGTTTCTTTGATGGCAGAAGAGACCTGGGTTTAAGTGCATTGAAGCTCTGCGTGTGTAGTGTTTCTGAGAAAGCAGGTCATAGGATCGCACCATTTCACCCAGCGCGATGGATCCGCACAGTCTGCAGGGTCCCGTTCCTTGAAGTCTACTTTAAAAGGGGTAAATCCAGTGCTGAACAAGGCCTGGGGCAGGCACAGGATGGAAGGACCCTGTTCTTGGAAGATGCAGGAGGAAAGCTGAGGGTTTGGGAGTTAAAACGCTTTCTACTTGTTCTATGGATCCTGTTGGCTTCTCTAATGAAAGAGTAGCGAGAGACGGAAAAAAGTTTAAAAGAGCTGAAGATATGAAAGCATGATAGGAAAAAAAGTAGAGCTTGTGAACAGCAAGGCAAAGAGGAAGAGACTCCAGAAGCATCTGTATGGGCCCTTTGCATCCATTGTTGGCAATCAGAAACACAAATATACGGATAGTCAACAAAAGAACAGCCTTCTAAATTTTTAACACTACACACTGGCTTTTTGGACGAAACTCCATCATGAAATGGAAACTGCAAAGCAAATTAGCATTGTCCTTGCAACAATTCCTCATCTACCTTCCGTGTTAATGCCTCTGGGTCACACCCAACCACTAGCTTTGGCATCTTGGTTTACATGTTAATAAATACTCGTCGGCTTTTAATAGGCATATTTTCCTCATTATTGTGTTATTACATTCAGCTTGTTTGGCCGCATTTAAGAAGAATTTATTTAGCTATCAATGGCAGAAAACAATTCAGGAAGCTGAACGGAGCAGGAAGAATGTGAAATCTAAGTATTTGAGTTGGTTATTGACTCATTAGTTTAATAACGCGTTTTCTCCCAACTTGAATAATTTAAATGCATTAGAAATGATACAGCATTAAAAAGTGCATTCTTAAAATGGTAAACACTGGATCTAGGATCTGAGTTTGTAGTTATGACTTATTTAAAATAAACAAGCAAATTCCATTGAGATATGGTCTCATTTTCAGGAATGGTCTATTAGCAGGCGGCAGTGAGTGCAACAATTAACCATATCAGCACATTAAAGCCTAATGTCTAAACTCAACATAGCAACAAACACACATCCTACCACGGCCTATTAAGTAATCAGGAATGATTGCAGATAATTAGCTCGTGAACAGCTGCACAAACTCAAGTATTCCATTTTTTATCAGACTTGGAGACTTCCAGGGGAAGGGAGGTTTATCAGCTCTGTCCTGAACTGGGTGGGAATGTCCCCCTGAAACGAGATTAGGAACGGGATTCTCACATTTGATGGCATATTGCCATTTTTAATTTTCTTTTGATAGTACTGCTAATGTTCACATGAATAAAGTTCCGTAAGTGAAAAACCTATAGAACCAAGGATATTACCAATGACCAAAAAGCACTTATGAAATAGAATAGGGAAATCAGTTAGTAAAATTCCTTCAATGAGTGTGTATTTTTTTTCACTTTTACATCACACTTGATTTGCACACTCCCACATGTCCCTTCTGAATGAGCTTATATTCAGATATCTATCTCTGATCATATTTTTACAGTAAACATGTAGTTGCATTTGAATCAATAAATGTTCTTGATAAGTATTTCTTAACAAATGAGTTTCCTTTTTCTCGATCTTTTTTTTTTTTAACTAAAAAAAAAACCCTGCTGAACAGAACATGATAACTATCTTTAGAAATCTGAGGGACTGGGGCGCCTGGTCGCTCAGTCGGTAGGCATCTACCTCTTGATTTCGGCTCGGGTCATGATCCCAGGGTCGTGAGATCCAGCCCAAAGTTGTGGAGTTGCTTGGGCTTCTCTCTCTCTCTCTCTCTCTCTCTCTCTCTCTCAAGTAAAATAAAATAAAAAGTCCTGAGGGACTGATATGACAAAGAATTATGTTCTTTCACACAGGTCCAAAAAACAGAACTAAGGGATGTGGGATTATGGATTTAATAGAAAGGACAAAATTTCCAAAATTAGAGGTCTTAAAACTGAGCTGGGTACAGTGAGATATTTAGGTCCTGCCTGGATGTCATCAAATAAATTCAGTGACCTCCTCCAAGGGCAGATTGGTTAGAAAGGACCTTAGGTTCTGGCAAAGGCTCCTTCCCATTGTAAAATCCTAGGAATTAAACCTCTGAAGGAAATGATTTGGCAATAAATGAATGATCATTGATGGTGGTAAACTTATGGGTGGCACTTTGTGAATATTTGCATGGAAGATGCATGTAACATTACATTTAAAATGTTTATTATTCTTTGTTGACAGAAGTTTTCATTTTATTTACAAGTCTACCAAGGAGAAGATAGATAGATAGATGATAGATAATCGATAGAAAGATATGCACATAGATGAGATAGGCACATAGAATGGATATATAAATACATAGATACATAATACATGGAAGGTAATAAATACTGAATTAAAAACCACAAATTTCACTCACAGAGAATTAGTTCTATGGTATGTATTCTATATTTTCTGTCTGGTTATCCTCATTTTTGTAACATCTTAACAAATATTTATGTGCCTGTTGCTGTGCTTGACTGAGTTGTTTAAAGTCTCGGGGGGAAGTGGGCATTCAAAGCAACAATCATAGTTATAGTCCAGTGTGGCAAGAGCTGTTGCAGAGAGATGGCAAGGGCAAAGAGAAACTCGGAAAAAGAGCTCCCGTGGAAACCTGAGGGACGCCAGGAAGGCTTCCTGTAGGAGGAAACGCTGGAGGTGAGGAGTTTGCCAGCTGCAAACAGGTAGGGAGAGATTAAGAGGAGCCTGCAGTCCCAGAAGAGTTTGTACAAGGTGTTTGGCGTGGGCGAGGCTATTTACTGTATTATACCTATGGGAGGTGACTCCAGCCCAAGTCAGCCAACTTGGGTTGTGGTAATTATTCTCATGTTGTTCATTCATTGCAAATTGTTGGTTACTCTCACCCCGATTTCCCAGAGTAGGCTTCCCATAAACACTAGCCAGGGGCACCTGGGTGGCTCAGTCGGTTAAGCGTCCGACTTCGGCTCAGGTCATGATCTCACAGCTCCTGAGTTCAAGCCCCAGGTCAGGCTCTGCACTGAGAGCTCAGAGCCTGGAGCCTGCTTCAGAGTCTGTGTCTCCCTCTCTCTCTGCCCCTCTCCCACTTGTGCACTCTCTCTCAAATATAAATAGGCGTTAAAAAAATTATCAAAGAAAATACCAGCCATTTCTTGGAGCCCTGCTAAGCAAACTACTACTAAAAACGTGTGCCAGCCGCATCAGCATCACCCGAAAGCTTGGGAGACTTTCCAGGTTCAAGGCCCAGGAATGTTCGCTGTAAGAAGCCCTCAGGTAACTCTTAAGCAAGCTCAAGTTTGTGAACCACTGTTCCAGAATGGACTATTTTCGTGGGTTTTAGAAAACTTTTTAATCTACTATATTAGAATCAATGTGTCGTGCTTTTTTTTTTTTTTTTTTTAACGTGCTGTAATAATAACTTAATTTGAAATAGAATGGGCATGTGAGGCGGGGGAGAGAGCAATGAATGGTCAGGCGACCTGGTTTCTAATGCTGGGCCTGCACTACATAATAATAAAAATTGCTGCTAAATAATGTGCAACCCGGGTAAGAGACTGAACTCTCTTGGACCTCAGTGTCTTCAGACATAAAACAAGGAGCTTGTGTGGGCAGAGCTCCAAAACCCCTTTCCAAGTCGAAAACATTGTGACTCTGAATGGTTTTCAACGTTACTTACTTGCCTAACTGAATAATATAATCGCAGCGGTCTCCTTGCAGCTTCCCTTCCATTGTTTTTGCCTCTGGTGCCTTTTGAAAGCCGTCCAGCCTGCTCTCCGCTGTGTTTCCGTCCCTCACTTTTAGACCTCCTTTTATTCCTGCTTCCCCCTCCTTGGGGCAGCGGTGGGTTCACTTACACAGTTGTTTCAAATGAGATACCCTTACTTTTCTCCATAACTCCCACGAAGGCTCCTTGTCTAAAACTCCCTAATAGACTTTTAGATGCAAACAAAGCAAATAGCACCTCAGAGTGTGAAACATCCTGCCTTGAATGTAAATTGAGAAATTCACAAGGGATGGGAATGAAGAAGAAAACATTCACTGAAGTTAAGATTTCAGAAGCTAGAGACCCAGGGAAAAGAATTTAGCTGGGTTTTTTTGTGCACAGCGCCCTAGAATTTCCTTCCTTCCTTCCTTCCTTCCTTCCTTCCTTCCTTCCTTTCTTCCTTCCTCCCTCCCTCCCTTCAGTCCCTCCCACCCCCTTCCCTCCTTTCCTTCTCATTTTTACAGTTCTTTTCTGCAGACTTTCTTTGGGTTGAATTGCTTCCTCACCAACTCTTGCATATGTTAAACCGTAAACTTCCAAAAGGCAAGATTTGGTAAGAACCCTCCATAACATTTAGCATAACACCCTAAATAAATAATTAATAAAAGCTTAAGGAGCACAGACTTAAAGAATCAATGCTTACTTAAGGCTTATAATGCTTAATGCTTACTGGCCCCAGTCAATGAGTTGGTTTTCTTTACAATCCCTGGAGCTTCTCTCCAAATATTTTACCTGTATTTTTGCAAGAACGTACGGGGTTTCGATTTGCCCAATTTCTGCTTCGAAAACTTTTCCATAACCCTTCTCTGCCTCAGATACGGAATTACAGGGTAATGCTCTCTGTCAGTCAGCGTCGCTCTGCAGTCATTCTACCGTATGCCTGATGGACTTCCATCCCCATGCGGGTCTAACTGCTGTAGGTGACTGTCCGGTTCTTTGCGATTTGGGACTCGAGCCACAGCACGTTTCCCGCACTCTTGTTTCGGGAGCGCACGTAGGTAATTTTGATCCATGGTCAACGCCAGGGGTGTAAAATCTTCCCAGCTCTTCCCAGCTCTAAAAATAGCAAAGCTGTTCATTTCTAAATTGTAGATCGTCTTTCGGACGTGGATTACTCTCAAGGGAACATTAGCAATAGTCTTCCTAAATGGTCTCTCTGTGAGTAATTGTTTCGCCACAGATCACTCTCGAGCTACTTCCTGTTGCCCTCTTTACTCATGGTGTTATTCTGATTTTACTCCTCAGCCTGTATTTATTCTTGTCTTTGTCCATCTCCTTCCCTTTGTGAGATAGGCCTAACGGAGCCTCATAAAAGCTATCTCTGGATGTCCCGTCGGTTCAGAGGCCTGTGATGTTTTTCTGTTCAAGTAAATTCTGTGTATTTTCTTCCTAGAAGTAGTCACAATTCTAACAAAATAATTTATTGTGTAGTCACTTGTTTCACATCTGTCTTCCTTAGGACACATGCTCCATGCGGGCAAGGATTTCCTTGTTCCCCACGAACTCCCCAGCTCCTAGGCCAGCGGCTTGAATACAGCCGGCATTCCATAAAGGGTTACTGAGCCAATATTATCCAGTTACCTTGTTAATTCTGTTCTTCAGCTGTCCCTGTAATTCTAAAACTGGATTCCTTTGGCCTCAAAACTGCTAAGGACTCCTTGCTCTGCTGACAAGTGCTCTCCTCTCTCGGAGGAAAGGACAGGCGCCCCAGCCTTTGGAATCCCCATTACCATGGAAACAGCCCCGGGTCCTACCTGTTTGCCCAGCTGACTGCTGAGGCTGCGTTTCCCACACTGGAGGGAGCTGGAGTCACGGACAAATCCCGGGCTTCCCACTTCCTTCTGGCCGCTCTTTCTTCAGGTGCTCGACAATACAATTGATTGTGATTAGAGTACTTCATCTATTCACTATAACTGATTAAGTTACCGCTTGATTGTGTTACGGCTTCATCCATTTACTTTGATTAGATTGTTGCCGGAAATGTATGGATACCATCAAGCTTCTGCTATTGTCGAATTCCTCAGGGTGTTTCTAAAGTTCTGCACACGGTCTTTTTGGCTAGTCCTTAGGGCATGTCATTTCTACAGATAACTCATCTCATCCATCATGTTTGGGATCTTCCTGATTCTCTTCTTGGAGGGCGACTTCATCTCAAACTGCCGGGGTGACTCCTGTCCTCGCCACTACTAACCACACCTGGCGCGGAACTCCTGGGCCTCCCGGAGCTGACAAACCCCAGCCCCTCTTTCTCTTCCTTTCCTGCTGTCTGTTTCTTGTCTCGAGAGACTGGTGGCCGAGACTTCCTCGTAGATAGCTCCTGACGAAGAGTGGGAGAGCTTTTTCGTGAACTTTTCACTGGGGGCCTAGAATGTTAGTTCATGTGCATGCCTTCCAGATCTCAGAGGAGCACAGAGCAGGCAGAAGCAGTTTGGTAATAATAAGACGTTTCTGATGGCTCAGTGTTACAGGCTCTGAAGAAACACAACTCAGTTTGTGTCCAAGCACTGACACTCAGGTTCACGTTTTGCAAGGTGAAGTGGGGTCAGGTGAACGTTCCAGCCACACCGCCTTCCAGCCTTCCTCACAGTGGCCACGACAGGTCAGGGACACGGGGGCTCAGCAACACTCCAGTTAGGAGAACTTGGGCTCTTTGTTGTCCCAGGAGGTCAACAGCGGAGTAGACTCCGCTCGTGTACATATTTGGCTTTACAGAGATTTCTCCTTCGGAGGAGTCATGAGAAGACTTCTCTTGGTTTTCAGGGAAACCAAATATCAGAGACTTCCCTATGGCAGCTCCAGAAACATTATAGTGTAGCTAGCTGTTGTCAAAGCACATGTTTCCCCCAAAAGATTCAATAGAGCGTGAAGGATCTCCTGGTAAACATTGACGTTCTTTTAGTCTGTGAATAATGAATGCATTGGCTTTATATTCCTTGTGTACTGTGGAATTAATTTAATGCTTGGAAGTCCTGGGGCGCCTGGGTGGCTGAGTCGGTTGAGCGTCTGACTCTTGATTTTGGCTCAGGTCATGATGCCAGGACTGGGGGCTTGAGACCCAAGTCAGGCTCCGCACTGAGCTTGGAGCCTGCTTAAGATTGTGTCTGCCTCTCCCTCTGTTCCTCTCTCACACTTGGGTGAGCTCTCTCTTTCTCTCTCTCTAAAATTGAAAAAAAAAAAAAAAAAAGTTAATGCTTGGGAGTCCTAGTTTTCCAGAATTTCCGGAACCTTCCATGTGTGCGTTCAGGTCCACCCCTTTGCTCTGGCTCCAGGCCTACTTCTAATTGCTTTCAAGAGATGAGAAGTATAGGTTTACAAAGTTAAGTGTGCACAAAACGCATTTTTGTTTTATTTCCTCAAATATCTCTAGCCTACAGGAAATGTAATCTCTTGACATACAGCCCACAGAACTTTACTTGTAAGGGATAAACAAAAATACAAATAACTCCGTTTATTGAAATTTCAAAAATAACTTTTTTGTTATAGAATATCACCATTCCCAAAAGGCTTCAAGTTATTCTCTATATCAAAATGAGTGGTCATGCATTTCAGAAGTGGAATAAAGTTTTAGCATATCTAGGGGCGCCTGGGTGGCTCAGTTGGTTGAGTGACCAACTCTGGATTTTGGCTCAGGTCATGTCATGATCCCAGGGTCATGGGATCGAGCCCCACCTTGGGCTCTGTGCAGAGCCTGCTTGGGATTCTGTCTCCCTCTGCCCCTATCTCACTCGTGTGTGCTCTCTCTGTCTCTCTCTGTCTGTCTCTGAAAAACAAAAATAAAAGTTTAAAAAAGTTTTAGTATATCTTTAGATACCTCACTGACAGATTTAATAACATCTGCAGGGGCGCCTGGGTGGCTCAGTCGGTTAAGTGTCCGACTTCGGCTCAGGTCATGATCTCACGGTCCGTGAGTTTGAGCCCCGCGTTGGGCCCTGTGCTGACAGCTCAGAGCCTGGAGCCTGTTTCAGATTCTGTGTCTCCCTCTCTCTCTGCCCCTCCCCTGTTCACGCTCTGTCTCTCTCTGTCTCAAAAATAAATAAACGTTAAAAAAAAAAAATTTTTTTTAAATAACATCTGCATTCAGAACCATGTATCCAACTGTCAACAAAGGGTGTGCACTATGAATACAAAACGTGCTTTTGAGGGGATAAAATATGGGTCCCCAAATCCAGGCACTACGTTTCTACAACATGCCTTCAGGATGAACTCCTACCACCCTAAAGATGAGGATCAGATTCTGAGCCTATTTACTTTTTGTACATTATTTTCATAAAATTGGTTGTCCAGTGCTCCAGACCTTAGGAGACAAAAGCAGAAATGGTGGGGCGGGGGTGGGGAGGGTCGCACCTGGGTGGCTCAGTCGGTTGAGCTTGTGGCTCAGGTCATTATCTCTCGGTGTTTGAGTTTGAGCCCTGCATCAGGCTCTACGCTGACAGTGCAGAGCCTGCTTGGAATTCTCTCTTTCCCTCTCTCTCTTTCCCCTGCTCTCTCTGCCTCGAAAAGAAATAAACTAAAAAAATAAAAAATTTTAAAAAGCAGAAATGAGAGGGTGGGAGGGAGCTTCTTGGTATCCACACTGGTAAAAGCAAGGAAACGTAAATGCCAGAACTACAAAAAGCAGAGATGAAGATTTCCAAACGTAGGGGGCCTTGCTGTCTCATTCTGTGTTAAAGTCAGCCCTTATTACAGCATAGAATAGTAACTCATGTTCGAAACATTAACCTCGGGTGACCAACTCAGTAAACATTTAATGGTAGATGTCCTGTTTACAGTATACCATTCTGTATGCTGTTTCCATTACAATTTCTGGCACAGACTCGGGCTTTATGTTGGGTGATTCGGTGAGACAAGCTTCATGGAAACACAATGAAATTAGGTACATTGCACTGTGATTTCTTTGATGGGGCTGTTTCCATAGAAGGGTGTGAGGAAGTTAAAAAGATAGCAAGAATGGAACATAGGAGCTGCTAAGTGAGAGTTTCTGATGAAGAAGCCATCAAAGGTTATAGGAAAAGGTCGAGAATATAGAGCTGTGGAAAATGCAGAGGTAACACAGTGTAGCAGCAGAATTCTGGATCTTCTGAAGCTCGCAGATTAAAGATTTAAGAAGGCTATAAATGAGGTAGACGTAGGATTTGATAGAGAAAATGATTAAAATGTAAGTAAGAGCCCCAGTGTAGGCACGACTCTGGTGAGGGCGTATATTGGAGATGTTCAAGAGTGGGTGACAGATGGAAAGGCAGAGGAGAAAATGGTGAGTTCACGTCAAGGATCACTTAACTGTTTGGGGTCTTGGGAGCAATATAAAATGAGACACTTTGGAGGGGAAAAGAGCAAAGTCAAATTACTGTCTAGCATAACTAGTAGGTGGACTGCGGTCTTTCAAGAGTGAAGAGTGGATTGACGTAAAAGTTCAGGAAGGTAACAGATTGAAACTAAAGAGAAGAGGTAGATAGAAGAGGTTTGAGGCCAGTGTTCTTGTTCAATAGTGCCATCAGAATTATACCGGGACCTCCAAACTCAGGCTTCCTTGCCTCCCGTGAAGGAAGTATTTTGCGGGTTAAGACTGAGAAATAACGTTAACAATTATAGAAAAATGCACCAACGAAGATGACTGTGCATTGAAAGTTAGGACCTGCCTAATAGGACCCAACCCCCGTCACCATTAAAGTGTCTGGGACTTAGCTTCTTGTAATCATTCTTCCTCTGATCTGTGTTCACCAAAGAGAATAATACCTAGGGACTTTGACAAAATTCTGAGAATACATTGCTATCATTCTTGCCTTAGCAATTAGAATGATTTTTCCGGGTCTTCTTAATTATAAAAATGGAAATCATGAGACTGGGTGCTTTACAATAAATATTCAAGCCACCAAAGCTGTAACATATAACCTGGCAATTTAAGTGATTTATTACAGCAGCATAATGCTTGAGACATTCCTCCTATTCACTGAAACCTTGAAATATTTTCAAGTAAAATATTTAAAGAAAATAAGGTGTCTTTAGATGAAATAAAATCAAGACACTTAAACTGAGCAGGGTAACTCCTTCGTCTCACACAAATGTCATCAAAATAACCCTATACTGTATTTCATTCTATAAGCACTACCACTTTATATACTGCTGTATAGGAAATGAGGAAAAATCAGCAACTGATTGCTCACTGGAATACTTACTGTCATTGTAAGAAACATAGACGTGATTTTCATCATCACCTGTTATTTTACGATGCCTAAGTTGGTTATTAGATGATGCGTTTGTGTGCAGTCGTGTTCGAAGAAACGAAAATGAGCAAAGCCAAGCGGTAAGATGACCGTCATAAAAGATGGTCTCTGGGGCTCCTGGTTGGCCCAGTCCGAAGAGCAGGTGACTCTTGATCTTAGGGTTGTAAGTTCAAGCCCCACGTTGAGTGTAGAGATTACCTAAAAATAAAATCTTAAAATAAAAATGAAAAAAAATTTTTTTTCTCCAGAAAGATAATAAATTATGAATAACTTACAATACTTTAATATCTTTCCGGTGTCCATTTAACTCCCTCGGGAGTTATGGAAAAGGACTGTGGCAGAAGAGCACAGACTATTTCAAAATTCATTTATACTTTGCCTTTTTTTTTTAAGTTTATATATTTTGATAGAGAAGGCACAAGTGAGGGAGGGGTGGAGAGAGAGAGAGGGAGGGAGAGACAATAAATCCTAAGCAGGTTGTGCACTGTCAGTCCAGAGCCTGATTTTGTCTTTATTTTTGAAGGAACATGTGGCTGATCTTAGTTAAATTCTCCTTAGTAAAAAGAAAACAACGAGGCCCAGTATAATTTCACAGGAAGCTATCATGTGTAAGTATTCTGGAACTTGGAGATGTAGTTTTGGCCAACCTAACAAAATCTCAGGCATGGCTCGTGACACCAGGGGTAAGGTGACAACCCTCCCGCTCTCCGTGGGCGGAAAGGAAGTCTGTTAGAGTCACAATACAGACTGCATTTTGCAGATGCTGCGATATTGCTTTAAAAAGCATGGTTTTGACAAGAGAGGAGATAGATCAGAGAAACCCACAGAGTCACGTCAAGCCTATTCAGAGCTATAAAGATTCCACTAATTGCACACATTTCTCTGAAGTCAGCAGTGCAAATTTCAGCCAGTGCTTTTTGGCCTGCCCTGTTGCGTACAGCTCCTTATTTTAAATTGTTTGCCAACATTTAAAATTAGAAGCTGTGACCTAGAAGTCCAGATTTATTGGTTCTCTCTTAAAACTCTATCTCCTAACAATGGATCTGTGTTCCCACGTGGGCTGCTCTGTCTGTAAGGTGTTTGCTCACATTTGTCCCGGTCCCGTCCTTACTGCCTCTGCATGCTGAGAGCATCCATGGTCCTTAAACATCTTACCAACTCACAGTCCCTTGACTTCTTACACTTCTGTCACATGCCTGGCAACACACTGGGGTTCGAAGCCCTCTCTGAGAGCCTACAGGGCTAATCCCGTCATCCGTTATCTCCCAAAATACCGTCCCTAATGCTTGAGGCAACTTCCGCGATCTCTCTGCCCCTTATGGTATGTATTTCTTCTGTAATCTCTGGGTTGGATTAATTGTCATTCAGCCTCTTTTCAGTTAGAGTGTTCTCTGTCCTGTATCTTTATGTTTTGCAATAGAGGTGAATCCCTCTTAGATGAATACTTTATTTATTCTCTCTTTAATTTGGCCTAGTCCAGAGTTATCTTCTATATCTAGATTTTGTTTTATTTATTTATTTATTTATTTATTTATTTATTTATTTATTTTGAGAGAGAGAATACCAGCAGAGGAGGAGCAGAGAGAGAGAGAGAGAGAGAGAGAACCCCAAGTAGGCCCCAAGCTGTCAGCACAGAGCCCAAAGCCGGGCTCAAACTCACAAACCGTGAGATCATGATCTGAGATGAGATCATGAGTCAGAGGCTTAATGGATTGAGCCACCCAGCCACCCCTCCTATATACTTAGAGTTTATTGCAAAGTGTGTTTTTCTTTGCAAATGTGTTAAGTGTTGCTTTGTAACCATTTGTTACTTAACTTCCCTGTGCTGTGTTTCATGATTTCTTGTTCTTTCTGCCCTAGACATATTATTTATTGTGATTTTCAAAGTGTTCTGTTATTTTCATTTTTTCTGGAGTGCATTAATCTCCTGATTGCTTTGTGTTTAGCTCATTAGTTGCCTTTCCAAGCTTTATCTTTTTCCTCACGTTTGCAATTGTAACTTGCATCAGCACCCCGAATGTTGGTTTATTCTTTTGTTCCTTTTAGCTCTCCTTTTTCCTCCTCCTCTAACTTCTCGCTTTCTCCTTCCCTCCCCTCCCCTCCCCTCCCCTTCCCTTCCCTCACCTTCCATTCCCCCCCCCCCCCCCCCCCCCCCCATCTTTCCCCTCCCCATCTCTCCCCTTCGCTTCTCTCCCCTTCTCTCCTCTTCCATCCCTCCCCTCCCTTCCCCTTCCCTCCCAGTCACAAACACTTAATCTCTCTCCAAATCACTGTTCTCAAGTGCTTTCACCTACTTGTCTCTCCATGCTGACTCACAGGTCTGGAATGATCTCTCATTAGGATGACTCAGGACTCCTGCTGGTGGGATCACCCCAGCTCTAGTGCTTGAGACAAATGGTCCACATTCTGGCTGCAAAGCTCTTTGTTTCTCTGCCTCCCCATGTGAGTCTATAAAAGCAACAGTCAAATAGTCTGTAGTAGTTTTCCCTTGTACTTCTTTTACAAGCATGGCTATTCCAAAGAAGCACATGGTTTCAAGCAGTGCACTGGGTTTGGCCCCTGCTTTGGTGCGAAGGAGACGTTTCTTATTGCGCGTTGCTCTGGAGAGGTGACAGATCTCAGGAGTATCTGCTGACTGTTGTTACTCGTTTCAGCTCCAGTTGCCATTGTGTGTCTGTGTCCCATATCTGATCCGTGGAAACGATGGTCTCCTGTGGAGCCTGGTGAGACCTTACCTTTTTCATTTCTGAAATGTGCTATCGCTGTGTGTCTGACGGAGAGGAGTAGTGTCTGAAGGAGAGGCGTTGTCTCTAAGACAATATGTCAGATACCCTCTTACCTGGAGACTTTCCTCTGCCTCCCTCCTCACTCCCTAAGCTGCCTTCACCGTTTCTCTCTCATCCCCCCATTCCCTTCTCTAGAAATATGGAATCTCACAGCTGTAATCAACAAAACCTGCCCTATCTCCGACTTCTGCTCTAAACATTCCAGTTACCTTTGGTCTTAGCTGAAACTTTGAGGACACGTGAAACACTGTTTTTTTGCAGCCGTTTTCAATGAAGGCCTTTATTTTTTCATAGGCATCCCAACTAACTCAAGATAAAGAATTCGACCTGCTTGCTCTCTATTGACATATCTAAAGTATTTCCCGTCTTTCCTCCGTGAATACCTCCAGCTCCTTTGCAACTATTTGTCCCTGTTCTTCCTTGTTGTTGTATTACAATTTCTTCTACGTAGATGTTATCACCTTCTCCCCTTAAGTCGCTGAAATCTCCTTCCTTAATTCATTGCCAGCAACTTACAGATCACATGCTTGGAACAACCTGGAAATGCTGGATACACCCCTGGAAACACCTAGAAATGCTCAGTAATATAAGAAATGTCTTTTAAAATGCTTTGCTGAGCTTACCAAAACCCAGGGAGATTACACTGACCAAATTCTAAATGGGTAGAATGCAGAGAATTAAGGAGATACCAAAGGCCTGAGAAATTTTTAAGATTTTCTTTACCTGGTGCATCGGATTCAAAGGCTGATTGAGGGACAGAATTTGTGGAAGTGAAAATATAGCCAATGAAACGTAAAATGTGATGTACAAACTCAACAGCGTAATAGAAAGGGCTGAAGGGAGGATGATGAACTGGAAGACAGAGGAAAAGAAATCACTCAGATTGCAGCACAGACATGCATAATGTAGCATAATAAATGGAAAATATGAAATGGAGTTTGAGACAGGGTAGACAAAGCATGAAAGACATTGCCAAAGATACTATAGCATGCTGTTGAGAGTAATTTGCAACATTTAGAAATGTTTAGATATGAAAAAAGTTAAACTTATTATTTTGTCATTTGACAGAAAAAAGTAATAGAATGACAGAGAACAAGTATTTTGAAAAGTGATGAGAATTTTAAATATATATTGAAAGATATGAGTCATTAGATTTAGAAGCACAGTGCACTCCAAGCAGAATAAAAAACCATAAAAATAAACTCATATATACACACATCATTTGGACAATTAATGACACCAAAGATAAAGAGATGTGGAAAGTATTCAGACAAAACAGACTCCCTGCAAAAGACAGGAAACTACATGTAGGGTTAACTCTCAACAGCAACCACTGAAGCCAGAAGTCAGTGTAATTAACTCCTCTAAGTTCCGAGAGGAAATAACTATCAATTAGCAATTGTGTGCCTAACAAAATTAACTTTCAAGAACGAGAATGAGACTCAGAATATTTTCGGACAAAATCTGGGAGAGGTATTCAACATAGATCTTCGTCAGAGGGATTTCTTCTCTGACCTCCTTCTCCATTTCTATTTTTTAAAAATATGTATTATATTCATATGGTTCAAAGTTGCAAAATACAAAAGAATGTAGAGTTAGAAGTCTCCACTCTTGCTCATTTCCAAGAAATCATTTCCTCTTCCAGAGACAATCGATGTGTACTGGGGACGTGTGTGTGTATCTTTATGTGTATATCCTTTGAAAGCACATTGTAAATATATAGACAAATATACGTATATCTTTGTTCCTCATTTTTATGCAACTGCATAATAGTCCATGATGGAGATTTGTGTAGTCCATTTCTTATTAATATATATGAAGACTGCAGTTAATCACCTTTTACATAAGTGATAATAAATGTAAGATAAATTTAAGTAGAATTGTTAGATCTAAGGTGTGTGTATTTTAACTTAGATATTGCAATATAGCCTTCCTTAAAACCTATAACATTGTACCCTTCTGCCAGCAAAAATAAAATGACAACTTTTCCTGCATTGTCACAAAAGTAGTAGGTTTTCAAACATTTTGTTCTTTGCCAATCTGATAGAAGGTAAGAGTTGAATTTTAATTTGCATTTCTCCTAGGATCGGTAGTGCTCAGCATATTTTCACTTTAAAAATTTATATTTTGGGGCACCTGGGTGGCTGAGTTGATTCAGTGACTGACTCTTGTTTTCAGCTCAGATCATGATCTCTTGGTTCAGGATGTCAAGCCCTGCACTGGGCTCTGCACCAACAGGACAGAGCCTGCTTAGGGTTCTCTCTCTCACTGTTTCTCTCTGCCCCCCACCCCCACCCTGGCTTGCACACACAGTCTCTCTCAAAATAATTAAACATTTAAAAAATAAAAGAAAAATCTTTTTATAAGAATTAAATTAAATATTCATTATTGAAAAATATAATTCTTATAAAGTTATTACATTTTGATTCTTCCATATAAATTATAGAATTATTAAATTTTTTTCCTCCAAAAAAATTTTGGACTGTGTCACACTGACATCCTATGATAATTTAGAAATAATTAGCACATTTTTACGATATGGATATTTCCTAAGAACTTGGTATTTGTCTGTTTCTCTGATCTAATGTACATTGTTTTCTTCAGTTGCACTTTACAATTTTATTCATAAGCACTCAGTAATAAAATTTGCTACTTTAACTATGGATGCTTTTGACCACATAATAAAAGGTCCAGGCACTTTCCTCCTTTTCTCAAAATAGATGCCATTTATTCTCTTGTAGAAACAGGTCGGATGTCTTTGAATGGAAAAAAGAAGAATTAAGGGAGGAATTATCCACTTGGAAGAAAAACACCAAACTCCTTTTTTACTCCTCATTCCAAATCAGAATCCACATGGAACAAGATTTTAAGTATTGAGAAATAAAGGTATCAAACTAGGTTTTAAAATATGTCCATTGCTTTTATGAACTTGGCATGGAAAGATTTTTCTAATTATCATGATTATCAAAACAAAGAAGAATATGGATTTAAATTACATAATACATATCTAATATTTATCCAAGTATATCTTTAAAAAAATTTTTTTAATGTTTATTTATTTTTGAAAGACAGAGGGAGTGAGGGGGAGGGGTAGTGAAGGAGGGATACACGGAATCTGAAGCAGGCTCCAGGCTCGAGCCCGACGCAGGGCTCGAACTCACACACTGTGAGATCATGCCTGGACTGTAGTTGGATGCTTAACCGAATGAGCCACCCAGGTGCCCCAATCCAAGTATATCTTAAGAAAGCAAAGACCAATGGCTTATTGAGAAGAATCCCAAGACTGCATGTTTGTCCAGATCGAGTTCCTCAATTCCAACAGTGCTTCCAGCAAAGTAAGACCTAAAATTAATTGAACCTACTACCTTTACACTCTGGCTCACTACCTGTTCCCTTATTGCTTTTCTTAGCCAACTCAAGTGCATGGTCCATCCTAATAATCCATCCTCCCGCTTGGCTAAACCATAACCCCAGTTAAATGAATCTCTTTCAAGCACCAACATCTCTGGATCCCCATGTGATGGGATTTCAATCACACTGTGCGTTCTCACTTTCCATTTCCATTTCCTAATATCCAGCGGGCTCTGAATGCCTCCCTTGTCTCATGACTCTCTTTGACATTATTTCACATCTCCCTTCCTCAGACATCAAGTAACCACCCCCTTCTACGTGCTCACTCTCATCTGATTACCTTCCTCTCTAGGTCACTCAAGAAACAGAATTAAAGGAGAGCTTCCATACGCTTCCTTTTCCACATCAGCCCACCTACCCTGATGGAGCAGGTAAGATCTTATTTGTGTTTCTCCAGAGAACCTCTTCAGTGCCAGTTAATTAACAGTATTCTTCACTTGTACAGAGGAGCCTTAACTGGTAATCAGAGAAGCTCTTACAGTCAATAAGCTGGAAAGGAAACCTTTATTTTTGTCATTTCATCAAGTTTCATTATTCCCCTATCAATGCTGTTGATTCAGATATTTGAGGCCACTGATAAATGAACTAATTAAACATTGTGTTATGTTACGGTGTTAAAGTGTTAGTAGTGTTCTGGGTCCATGATGTCACCTCAGCGTTGACTTTCTCAGAAACGTACATAATGCATAACGTTCACCTCACTGGTCTTGACGTACTTCCAGCGTGATTTCCGGGTACATCTATCCGAGGCCGATTTGAAATTATTTTCCCCCAGTTGGGATCACGGCATGAACTCAGTATTAAGAAACCCATGTCATTTAGTAAATTTCTGGAAAGCCAAATTTTATACCCATCCCTGAGGACGCACGTCCTTTCCCAAGCAGTCTCAGATGACAGCCTGCGCACGTCTGCAGACACGTGGCTTGCACGAGGCTCCTGCGCGTGAATCCGACCGGCACGAAGAGGTCAGAAGCACGGTTGTAAACGAGGAGTCAGGGAAATGTTGCCTTAGTTCTAAGACTACGGGGAAACTTTGTTTTTTTCCCAGACTCTGCTTGGTCTGAACAGGCTCTCGTGTTTTGAGAGGAGTCTATGATAACTTACTTTGGCATTCTTCCCACGAAAGCAAAGCTTCCGTGGCAATATCAAGCTGGTTGCCTATTGTTCTTCTGTGAATAGCGTACCCTGACCAATCTATTTCCAAGGACAATACTCCAGGCATAACATATGATGCAAATGTAACGTGGCAATTTGATTTTCAAGCAGCACTTCATAGGAAGCGTGGTTAAGCAGGAGCAGTGTGCCAGTCAGCTCTGGTAAATGTATTCTAGCAAACCTCCTCAAGTACCACAGAATAAAGCAGCAGCCTCAACTTTCTGACAAACAGATCATATCCTAGAGATGGAAACTGTCTTGTTCTCTACGGCCTTCAGCTCCTAACCTTGATTCTTTGCCTTTGCCTGCACGTCGTTTGCTGCTCCCAGACTCTCCTCTAGAAGAGGAGAGAGCCCTTGGGCACCTGCGTGGCTCAGTAGGTTAAGCGTCAGACTCAGTTTCGGCTCAGGTCGTGATCTCATGGGTCGTGAGTTCAAGCCCCCCATCGGGCTCCACGCTCACAGCGTGGAGGCTGCTTGGGATTCTCTCTCCCTCCCTCTCTCTCTCTTCCCCTCCCCTGCTTGTGCTCTCTTTCTCTCTCAATATAAATAAGCTTTAAAAAGAAAATAAGAGGAGAGAGCCCTTCCTTTGTGGCCTCTCTCTCCACTTGAGAGATCCCAGTGAATCTCTCTCTCTCTCTCTCTCATTCTTCCCAACGTCAAACCTGGAAATGTATGTTGTAGGACACATTCATGACCCAGATGATAAACAGAACTAAATGGATGTATTCAGAGATCCTCATACAGGGTGTAAAATACTAAAAATAGGATAATCGGCTAAATTATCAGGAAGAATTTTGGGTCAAGAAACAACCTTACCAGAGCAAAGCAGAGTTTAATTTCTTACTGGCCCCTCCTCATGGCTAGCTCCCTTCCTGCCCCGTAGACACCGTGGGGCACCTGTGTATTCATGGCTCTCATCCAAAGACAACCTCTTAGAGTAAATTGCTCACTCCTTGCCTTAAAAATCAGAATAATTTCGGGGCTCCTGGGTGGTTCAGTCAGTTAAGTGTCTGATTTCGGCTCAGGTCATGATCTCATGGCTCGTGAGTTTGAGCCCCACATCGGGCTCTGTGCTGACAGCTCAGAGCCTGAAGCCTTCAGCCTGCTTCAGATTCTGTCTCTGTGTCTCTGCCCCTCCCCTGCTCACACGCTATCTCTCTCTCTCTTTCTCAAAAATAAGTAAAAACATTTTTAAAAATCAGTATAATTTCCTGTGGGGCTATCAAAGTATTCGTGTCTGTTTCCACAGATCAGAATCACATCTCTGCATCAGGTCTCAGTCTTATCACGCCTGGACCACTGTCATTTTCTCCATGTGACAGCCATCTCTCTGTGTGTCTGTTCCCCTCGGCTATGTCACATAGTTCCTCCAGTTTCCCGGCTCCCCTTGGGCTTTTGTATCAGATTCCATCTCTGCTCCCTCAGTGTCCTTCTGTTTAGCCATAGCTGCGTGACAGCATTCCTCTGACAAGGTTCTGTTACCTGTGTCCCTGGTTTGGGGCGGCAGGTTCTCAAATGTTGTGGTCTTGGGACCCCTGCACGCTCCTAAAAATCACTGAGAGCCACAATGTTGATGTGTGTTACCGTCCATTAATCTTCACCATCTTGGAAACTAAGATGGAGACATTATAAAAATCTATTTCTTAATTAAAAAATAGCAAACTCATTGTCTGTCAACATAAATTTTTTTTTGTGAAAAATAACTGTATTTTGCCAGACAAGGTTAGTGAGAAGAGGGATATTGCTTTGCATTTGTGCAAATCTCTTTAATGCGTGGCTTAAAGGAAGAGGCCTGGATTCTCATTTTTGTTTCTGCATTCCTTGTTGCAATATGTTTAATTGAAGCCTTAAAAGAAAATTTGGCCTCATACAGCTATGCCACTGCAAAAGGGAAGGGTATTTTAATTGCCTTTTCAGAAAATGTTGGATTTTCTTCTTTGATAGGACCTCAAATCTTGACAAGTGGTAATTTCTTGAAGTTCAGCATATTTATTTTTGAGAGAGAGAGAGAGAGTGTGTGTGTGTGCATGAGTGGGAGTGAGAGAGAGGGAGACAGAGAATCTCAAGCAGGCTCCAGGCTCTGAGCTGTCAGCACAGAGCCTCATGTGGGGCTCGAACTCACAAACTGTGGGATCATGACCTGAGCCGAAGTCGGTCACTTAACCGGCTGAGCCACCCAGGCGCTCCAAAACTGAACTTCTTTTGGTATTTCATGATAGGGTATGCAACATCCTATCGGTGAACTTCCTTCACTCTGTTACATGGAAATCCATTGGTTTATCTTATACTCGAATGAGTCTCTTACACACACATAGTATTGTACCCTCATGCACTGCTCGTTTGGAAAACACCATGTAACTGATTTATGCAACTCTTACAAATGGTGATGATTTCATCATATAGTATCAAGAGTTATATTATTATAAATACTGATCTCATCACAGGAGTCGTTAAGTAGTGGGGAGCTGTTATGTCTCACAGTTGTGAATGTAAGTATTCCAAAATTTAATTTTCACGTGAAAACTCAGAGTTCATCATGAACGATACATACTGACAGTTATTTTCCTTTGAAGCATCAGGCTTATTACTTCATCCCATAACTTGCCTACCAAATACCTAAATCCTTCTAACCAGAGTTTGCCTGTTAGCCCTTGTTTCAAATGAAATTGTTGTTTTGCACAAGTGTTGGCTACATTTAGCTCACCACTCAATCACACGAGGGTTTTCCTCAAGACAACATTATACGTTAGTTTACAGCAGACATACTTTATATACAGAATTCCCATTTTGTCACACAGAGTATCAAAAAGACAGTCAAGGTTTGACAGTTAATGAAATTAATACTATTTTTCCTTCATCAAGGTCATTCTTAAGAGAAGCTGGTATTTTTTTTTTTAAGCACGATGTCCGATGGTAAAAAATATGATGGCACTTAATATGGTTCAGTGCCACTGTCTTGATTCATGCCAACACGCTAGCTCTTTTACTCATTGCTGCTTTTACACAGTCACTGTGAATGTCAACACGGAGAAGAAGGCAAATGGTGCCTTAGTATTATTATGACAAGCGTTATGACTTCATGGACTGTGTGAAAATGTCTCAAGAGCCCCCAGGGCCCAGGCACCACGTGCGACGCGCTGGCCTATTACAGGGGACTCCCAGCCCTGGCTATACATTGAAACAAGGTGGAGAGCCTTTTAAAAATACCTGTGCTCCAGCCGCAAGCCAGACCAATTAAATCGGAACCCTTGAGACCCGGGCCCAGGGCTCCTTATGCTTTGAAAGCCTCCCAGGGGTTTTGACTGTCAGCAGGGTTGAGAAACTTGAGGCTGGTCTTTGAACCTGCTTTCAAACCTGGGTCCCTTCTTCCTTGTTTCCTTATTTTGACTCTTCCCAAGTTCTTTGTTGGGCTGAGAACATGTACCTATCACTCTCCCAACTCATTCAGATCTCATATTTTGTGAGGACAATTTTCAGGCTTTAGATGAAGAAAGTGATAAAGATAAAGCATTGGGGCACCCGTGTGGTTCAGCCTGTTGAGGGTAGGACTCTTGATTTGGACTCAGGTCGTGAACCCAGGGTCATGGGATCAGGCCCCGCATTGGGCTCTGCTCTGAGCGGGGCATCTGCTTAGGATTCTCTCTCTCTCCCCCTCTGCCCCTCTTTCCCACGCTCAAGCTCTCTCTCTCTAAAATAAAAATAAAATAAATAAAACATTGATAAACTATCACCTAGCTTGTGTAATTAAATGGTAATTTTTTTTTTTTTACCGTATTTATTGCTTTTCGGTAAAAGACAAATGTCAAAATAAAAGGCTTACGGCGTTTTCTGTTTCTTTTTTTTTCTTTAAAAAAATCAAGGGGCTCTCTTGGCATAAGTATTGATCTAACTCTTTCTCTTGTAGTTACATAATGGGGGTGATACTCAAAAGGTTGGTCTCTTGTTGTAAAAGATGATTACATACTGCTTTCTATACTGTACCCAACCAGAAAAGTACTAGTATATTTTAAATAAGGAACCAATAATGGTTAAATTTCTTCCTAGTTCATCACAATACTTTATCTTAAAGCCATTTGATTCACTGAGGGCTTATTCTACTCTTCCCTTTGGTTTTTAAAACGACTGATTACTGGGCACTTAGGTGGCTCAGTCGGTTAAGCGTCTGACTTCGGCCCAGGTCACGATCTCACAGTTTGTGAGTTTGAGCTCTGCATCGGGGTCTGTGCTTACAGCTCAGAGCCTGGAACCTGCTTTGGACTCTGTGTCTCTCTCTGTCTCTCTAACCCTCCCCCACTAGCACTCTGTCTCTCTGTCTCTCTTTCAAAAATAAATAAACACTAAAAAAAATTTTTTTAAACGATTGGTAACTACATGATCTTGTTCCTGGGAAAGAATCCACAGTGGTTTTTATTTGCTAATAAGCAAATAAAATCATATTTATTAATATAATAAATT
Source organism: Panthera uncia (assembly GCF_023721935.1). Classification (NCBI taxonomy): domain Eukaryota; kingdom Metazoa; phylum Chordata; class Mammalia; order Carnivora; family Felidae; genus Panthera; species Panthera uncia. The sequence goes on from NW_026059401.1 coordinate 38,470, forward strand.
AATAAATAATAATTAATAAATCAAGTTTATTAAATTCCTTTTTATTCATGGCACTTTGCTGGAATTTAATTTCAGTGGGTAGGGTACTCTGGTATCATGTGCACAAAGAATTAAGCCTATGATACAAATTACGTAACTCTCTGTAAGTGACAGAACCTCCTAATAAAGATTGGATCATAAAGCAAAGCTTAACAGTATTATAAAAATAAAGTTTTCTGTTTACGACATCTTTTCCTATGAAAAATGTTGAACACTTTTAAAGATGACCTATCGTTTTTTATGGTAACCCTCTCACATCTGAGCACATGCTTTCATTCCTTCCTTAAAAAAAAAAAAAAAAGACAAAACAAAACACCTAAAAGGCCAAGCGTCTCCAATGACTAATGGCACTAAGAGAGCTGATGTCAAAAATCCACGTTTCCTGCTTCTGAGTGGAGCATACCAGCCTCTAGCATTGTTGATTAAACTATCCACAGAATAGCATTTGAACACTTTACTGTGTGGACCTTAAGATGGGCATTTGCGGGGGAGAAAGTATTTTTCTCCCTTCACACAGACTGGAGTTCTGAGCCGTTATCAAGTTGTCTGATAGAACACCAAAGAGTGGCTGTTGCTCAGAGTGAGAAAGAGGAGAGGACCCCTCCAGGTCAGAAGAAGATAATGATTTTTAAGAGTATATCAAGAGATTGATGTCATGAAGGGGAATTGCAGGATGGCAAAGGAGATGGCTGCGAATACACGTCTCAAGCTTTACTGGTTTTCCACAGTTGTCTTTCTGAGCTGCCGTAGGGACCCACTTGACAGCCTTATTGAGCAGGAAGCAGTTAAAGTTTCCAGGGAAATTTACTAAATTAACGCTCTGGGTGCTTTTGGACGAATAGCAAAAGGTCAGGCCTGAGGTTTAAACGACTTGATAATATCTGCTTTTCTCTTATTTATCATCATTATTTTCACTCTTCTGTTTAGAATTATGTTTCTACTGAATTATTTAGGCCATCGGTACATCAAACCCTTATAAACTAGGGAAGTGATGTGACACAAGTCCAATCGTGTGTCCCTGCTTGGACCACCTAGACATTGAACTGCCGCCCAGACTTTCTCTCTTCCTTCCAGACCGCAGCCTCTGAGCTGAGTACATCTGAGCTCACCGCACTCTCGTCTGTGACAGTGCCTGGTGCCACTTGGGGATAATCTTGGGGAAGAAGTTACATCTGCACATGATTTTGTACTGTGTTGTCTTTTTTTCCTTGCTGATGGTTACCTAATGATTCGTTCACTTGTTGGATTATTTGCCTACTCTGTTTCAGTCATTTCTACTACAATTTTTCACATCCGCTTTTCACGTTAACTGAGCAATTTTGATGCTCCGTTTATTTGGCTTTTCCTATAGATTTCCTATTCGAAATATCCCGGCTTATTTCCATTTTTAAAAAATCCCTTTTTTCCCCCTCCATATTTCTTCTTCTGCCCTTTCTTTCTTCCTTTCTCTCTTCTTTCTTTCTTTCTTTCTTTCTTTCTTTCTTTCTTGTTTTCTTCCTTATTTCAGCATTAGAGGGAAGGGTCATAGATTTCCATCCATTGTTCAGACTTATCATGTTCTGGGCATGGTGATATCTTATAGATATCTTTTTCATTTTCACAATCATTTTTCTACAGTAGGAAGTGTCCTTTCCCCCATTTTGCAGATATTGACCTTCAAGTTTAGGAAGAATGTGGAATGGACCGAGTTAGTGAAAGGGGAATCATATGGAATCAGGCTACATGGCCTTTCCTGATGGAGTGAGAGGCCTAACCATTCCGTCTACGATTCTGGCTCTAACCATAGCCACAGAGTATTCTTTTAAAAAAATAAGCATAAGGAACGCCTGGGTGGCTCAGTTGGTTAAGGGACCGACTTCAGCTCAGGTCATGATCTCATGGTTCACAAGTTCACGCCCTACATTGGGCTCTGTGCTGATGGCTCACAGCCTGGAGCCTGCTCCAGCGTCTGTGCCTCCCTCTCTCTCTGCCCCTCCCCTGCTCCCGCTCTGTCTCTCAAAAATAAGTAAAAACATTAAAGAAAATTTTAAAAAGGAAGAGTAACTGGCATCAGTGAGAACCTCAAAAAATGAAAGTGTCCTACAAATATCAGAAGCTTCCTTTAATGATCTTTTACAGGCTGTTTTCTGTAGATTTATCCAAAGCCATCTTCAAGTCACTGATGCTTTTTATACTTAGCATCTCACAATGTAGAATATTCCAGAAGTGCATTATTCATCCTGTGAAATGGCTCTTCCTTTTAGACCTTTCCAAGTTCTCCCACTCATTAGTTCTTTCAGCATCATGGATTTTTTTGACTTGCTGCTTCTATCTGAGTTTCCTCCCTTGGCCTTCTTGTATCCTTGGCATCTGCCATAGCTGGTCTCGGCTTTGACTTCTCATAGTCCTGATTCACCTAGTCTGTTATTATACTCTTGTCCCTCCTTTGTCTTAATTTCCTTAATTGCTTTCCGTTGGATCCTCTTCCCACCCACTGTGTTGTCCTGAAAATACAGATAAAACAGATTTCTCAATAGATTGCTGATATAAAAGCTTTGCTTGGGAAAACTGTCTTGGAGTGCCTGCAAAAGATGAGTTGAAAGGAGATGAGTCTAAAAGACTTGAAGCTCCCGGAATAAGAGTAGGTGGTGATGAGGCCATCTTGGGGGAGAAAACGAAAAGAATTATAATGAAAGAAAACAGGTTAAGACGACTCTTAGCACTTGCTACCCACATGGCCTCAGGTGCATCACAGACAGTCTTTCAGCCTTAGTAATGAGGGCTGTACTGTCTACCTTACTTGTGGTTTGCAGCATTAGAGACAGTATATTCATTAAGGTTTATAGGCAGTACTACAGAAGTTGTAGTTACTATGGTCTCTATTTGGGAAAATTAGGGTGAAAAGGGGCATGGAGGGACTGGAGGAGAAAAGAATGAAAAGGGACTCCAAGATGTTCTGCCTGAGAGCTTGCAATAATATTAATATACCTTGAATTATTATTGGCCTTCTAGATTTCTGGTTTGTCACTAACCTGCCACAATATACGCGCTTGGGGTTCTCATTCGAAAAAGATGTGTTTTTGACAACACTAGCCTACTATTTGCCAGATGTCTATGCTGTCTGTGAGTTTCTAGGTGTGGGAGGTTGGGGAAGAGGGGGCAGTGATTGGTGGGGGAGAAATGAGCCCAATGGGGGAACAGGTAGGAAGGAGGAAGATGTTCGTGAAAGATGGTAGCCGTGAGGAAATACATGATCTTTCTCTTTGATTCATGCCATACACTTCTGGGTTTGCCCTAGGGTGTTTTCAAACAGTATACAGATTTCCTGCTGATTATTGACTCTGCTTTACAGTACCTGTATTTTATCATAGTTTGTTTCTAACGTTGAGTCACCAAGTGATAGATTTTTTTAAAAGCCTTCACTCTCCAAGAGGATATTGATTCCTGTTATACTGTGGCTTCATCCACAGGTGCTTCCAGCAAGGATTTCTGTTCGCTGCCCAGGTTCAAGTCTACGGCCATTTATCCTTCCCTAAATAATTCTTGCCCAAAGGAGAGCTTGCACTAACGTAATATGGATAAAGTCTTTCATTACAAATAATTACCATGGTTTTAAGGTTGCATCCCTCCCTCTCACTACTCGTACTTCTAGCTTAGATTAATTTATACTTGTCAGATTTCTGAAATATATTCCGTTGCGGATTTTTAAGCGTATCTGGCGGACCAATACAACGCACATACTTTACATACTAAGGCTTCAGTACCGCATGGCTTCCGCTTTCTCGGGGCAAGGCTGCTCCTCGACCCATCTTTTTGTGTCTCTCCTATAGATTTGTCACCTGCTTTCCCTCAGTCCCATTTCATCTTCCAAACATCTGACTTTCAAATTATATGCAGGCTTTCCCTTGCTGCCCTGCATGCTAGTCATCCTTCAATGTTTTGGGGTTTGTTTGTTTATTTATTTAGTATTTAAATCCAAGTTGGTTAACATACAGTGCGGTCTTGGTTTCAGGAGCAGAACCCAGTGATTCATCTCTTAACGTTTGTTTTGAAGAATTCACCTAATGTGACTTGGCCTTTTGTTTCCTCCTGCAGTTCAATGGACTAAGTGTATAAGAAACACTCGACTCCTTCCGATTCTCCTTAAATACTCCACAAAATACCATTATTACTCTTAGCTGAGCCCCTGGATCTAAATCTTACCCTTCTTAAGAGTTGGCTTTCCAGAATGTTGAATTCAAAAATTATATCCTGCTATTTAATGGATTTTATGGGGAGCTGAAGTTAGTTTATTTAGGGTGAACTTCAACTCTCCTTAATTAATATAACAAGCAGGGGCACCTGGGTGGTTCAGTTGGTTAAGCATTCTACTTCGACTCAGGTCATGATCTCATAGTTTGTGGGTTTGAGCCCCACGTGGGGTTCTCTGCTGTTAGCGTAAAGCCTGCTTCAGATCGTCTATCCCCATCTCTCTCTGCTCCTTCCCCTCACACACACTCTCTCTCTCAAAAATAAATAAACTTAAAAAAAAATTAATATAGCAACCACATGGATTCCCTGACTGTTCCTGCCATACATGTGTTAAAACTTTTGGTTGCATTTATTAAATGTCTGTCGTCTTGAAACACCATCAGAAGGTTTGGGTTTAATTCTTCAATCCACTGACCAAAACGCACCATCAGCCTCTCCGGTGACAGAGGTTTTTCCTCTGTGCCACTAAAATCCTTTGTCAGATGATAAATGTCTCCCCTGTCTTCTCTGTGGTATTCTGTCTGATACATTCCCATCAGGACGGGAAATCACATTCTCCAGATTTAATCGCAATTAATATAGTTCTAGCCATTTGTACTCCTACAGTTCCTTTTCTCTCTCTCTCTCTGTCTCTCTTTCTTTTTAAGCTGCTTTATTTTGAGACAGTGAGAAACAGAGGATCCAAATCAGACTCTGTGCTGAAGCAGAGAGCTCAATGTGGGGCTTGAACTCGCGAACTGTGAGATGATGACCTGGGCCGAAGTTGGACGCTTAACTGACTGAGCCACCCAGGCCCGCCTCCTTTATTTTACTTATAAATAAATAAAATATTTTGTATTTCCAAATTCCCTTCCTTAACTAATGCTGAAGCAATTGCTACAAGATAAGTTATACCAAAACTTTTTGTTTTCTTCTTTGTCATGTGGAGCTCCCCCTCACTATCCTGTTTCCCCAACCCTGAGAAATTATTGCATGTGCTTCTGCCTGATTCTCAATCAATCTCAGATTTAAAAAAAAAAAAAAAAGCCTGCCGTGTCATTCTGAGATAAATATCAAAAATTCTGTGATCAAAAACTATTCAGCTGTTCTTCAGTTTGAGATCACAGACCATAACAAATAGAAAGCCTGATTGTTATCACTGAACTATTTTGACTAGTATCGAAGTAAAAATACCTTGATAAGCATGGATGATGCTTGAAAAATGGAGACAGGAAGGAGGAAATGGCAGAAGACCTCTGAGAGACAAAATTATTGTAAAACAACACCCACGAGGAGCTCCCCTGCCAAGATTTGGTTAAGTACAGGAGGGTAGACGTGAGGGCGTGCTTTTTGCTTTGCTTCTCCTTTGGCCTCAGGCCTCTCCTCTAATCCTCTCGGATGGTTTGTTCTGAAAGGTCTGGACTGGCTGTGGGGACATATTGGTGCGTTGGATACTTGACCCCGTCATCTTTCACTTTCACTGTATAGATACAGCCTGGGAGGGGTTACTCATATTTCACAGTATATAGAATATTTTATTTTAATGAGCCCAATAGAAACCAACGTCAAGTGTTATTTAATATTAACATAATCTGTTACCAGAAATATTGTTGGAATTCAGACAAAGGAGCATTTCTATGGGCTAGAATTTTCCAAATACTCTTCACAGAGCAGTTAAGATGCACAGAGACCTAAAGATATGTACGCTCTGGCTTCGTAAAGTATTTGTTCTAGGCAAGGAGACCACTGAGGCAAAGGCCCAGAGATGGGGCTTTGGTTGGCACGTAGGCAGAGGGCTGGAAGGAAACCCACGTGACGAGATGGAGGCTATAATTTGAAGACAGTGAGAGATTGTATATTGAAGGGCCAGTTGGCGTAGCATCTTGAATGTGAACCTGAGGTATTGGCGTGAGATCCAATCATTTAAGGAAGTGGATCTAACTCTGTAGAAATCTACCAAAGAGTTTCAGCAGAGATGTGTCCCGCGAATGTGGGTCTGTGAGGAGAGTACCGTATAGATTGAAGTAGGAACACAATAGCAGCATTTGCAATAATCCAGTCGTGAGGTTGACCAGTCATGAGGGGTATAGACTAGTGTGGCTATTGTGGTAATAAAAATAAAGAAGGATGAGGCACATGCATGGAAAATGTCATCTATCCTTGAAGCCGCTGGGGAGGCAAGAAGTTTCAGAGGTAGTGCTGAGGACAGAAGAAACGGTTTCCCAACATCTTGTTTCATGCATTTTTTTCTCCTTTATTTTCATTGTAAATTTTGTGATTGGGATAAAAATGAAATGAAAAATATTAGAGTAGATCCTCCTGGGGAACTGAAGGTGATTGAAGAGTCGGCGATTTTAAGACGTGGGTCCTTTCTTTAGTTTCTAACTCAAGATCCACTTGTAAAACTTGATCAGCAATCCTGTATAGACACAGCCTGTACTTGTGTATCGGGAAGCATTTTTTGAATTTGTATATTAATGACAAAACACCACCAACCTTAACAAGTAGGACTTCAAAATGCCATTAGTTTTGGTTCATTAGTTCCATTAAATGTTTTCTGTTTCAACTAAAAAAACCCAAAAAACCCGATATCCCAAATTTGTCTTTGCTGTGTTCATTCAGGACAAAGTCCTTGTTTTCCCATCTTTTTCTTCTAATGTTGAAACACAGGGTCTGATTCCCTTTTCCGCAGCATTTGCTGTGATTGCTTTCTAAGAAGGACCTCTGTGACTCTCCTGCCCCTGGAATGAGAAGGGGTTTTAGGCATGACTTTGTCTTAGGAGGAATTCTCTTCCAGGCTGTTTGTTGCCTGAGAGACTGGATCTCCTTAGGGAAAAGAAATTCTCTAAAATACTTTCCTGCCACTCATTATCCGATGCTTACCTCCCTGGGCAAGAAGGGTTAATAGCTACCTGCTTGCTGTCTTACTATTTCGTCGTGGCAACTTAAATGTAGGCAGGTGACATAACCTAGATACTGAAAACGTTACACGTAAACACAGGCTATGTATAGGGATTTCAAAACGTATGTGTCTTTCACTACCTTCGAACATTAAAAGCGGTCTTATTTGACCAAAGATGATGATCGCTAACCCTCACGTTGCACTTAACTGTACACGGGACCATTCTACGTGTTTTTAAAATGTGTCATTCTCTTAATACCCCTAGCAACTAGAGGTTTTATTATCCCCGTTTTCCAGATGAGGAAGCTGAAGTCTGTAGCGGTTACATAGCTTTCCCAAGCGAAGGGGCAGAAACAAGACTTGAAAGCAGCTAGTCTGGTTCCAGAGTCTACACTCACTACTATCAAATAGCTCCCAATTCATGCCGAGCTGCTAACATCACTCCTATCAGCATTCAGTTTTGATTGTTCAACTCCCCTATTCTACTTACACAGTACTGATTTCGTGAGACCTTGGCGGCTTAGAAATGTGACTTTTAGAAATGGCCTTCAGAATTTGTTCCTTCCTTCATTCTCTTCCGTAAATATTAAGCGTCGGCTGTCCTCTGTGCTTCGTGCTGAACATGCTGTGGCATTCAGAATTAGGGACCATTTAAAAGGATCGAGCTGGGGGGCCCCTGGGGGGCTCAGTCATTTACGTGTCCGACTTCGGTTCAGGTCACAATCTCACAGTTGGTGAATTTGAGCCCCGCACTGGGCTCTGTGCTGACAGCCCAGAGCCTGGAGCCTGCTTCGGATTCCGTGTCTCCCTCTCTCTCTCTCCTTCCCCTGCTCTCTCTCTCTCTCTCTCTCTCTCTCTCTCTCTCAAATAAACAAACATTTAAAAAGGAAAAAGGATTGAGCCGGTGGGTAAGGCAGTAGTGCACTGCGATGTACACTTTTGCAGAGATTCCTAAAGAAAATAAGCTGAGGAACAAAAATGTTTGCTAGGGCATTATAATCTTCCTATCGAAATCATACAGTATGTGCTCAGACATTGAATCTTTACTGCTATGACCAAAACACTGACTCCAGAAGATATTTATCTATATTCTCTGCATGCCAGTATGCCCGCAAACTAATGAGAGTCAGGAGTTGAAAGATCAGAGGAAGACAAATTGTGCAGGACTCCCTCTTACAGGAAAGATACGGCCACGACAGTCTGCGTGGAGAGACAGTCCCGGAACTGAATCTCTCTACTCTAATAAGCAATCGGGGCATTCATCTACCCAGAATAATTCACACCGGGAGGTTGAATGAGGCTTAATCCTCTCGAAAAGAAACTAATGATTTCCATTTTAAAAGTGTGCAAACTAAGAAAGGGGATTAGGGGAAAGAAACAGTCAGATCTTGCTTTCTTGGGGGCCTCATACCTGCTTCTCAGGAGGGCCAGGAAATGAAAGTTGTTCTGGATAATTTATCGATATATAGATCTGAACGTTATATTGGTATAACAATCTGCTCTGTATTGATCTATGGGTCTATATATGTTGATATATAGATCCCTACCGTTTCTAAGCAGGTGGCCAGGCCTTTGTGCACCCCCTGCCCTGGGCCCCAGGGAACGAGTGTGGAGAAGAGAGTAGGGGCGGTTTGCAGCCTGTACTTCTTCCTGGACTTTGATGTCGGGAACCCCGAGCCCCTTGGGGGTTCTCTGCCAGGGCAGGGAGGCCAGGTGCTCTGAAAGGAAACAGCCCCGGGGTGAGTTTGGAGAGACTGGACTCTTGTCACGGGGGCCGAAGGCTTGTCAGACACCATGGATGACCCACCAGCAGCAAAGCTGACCCTTGGGCGATCCCGTGGGTCCGGAACATGAACACACTTGAGGCATCCAGAGCATTGGTGACAAGAGCATCCCCAGCTGCTCAGCGTGAGTCTGCATATACCCCAGGCACTCTGAGCACTTTGGAAAAGAAAGACACCAATAGCGACCGGAATAGAATTCACCTCCAGGCTGTCAGAATGGGGCTCAGACTAACTTAATTTGTCTTCCAGTAAATAAGATTCCTTAGCACACAGGGGTTTGGGGACTCAACCTTATACTCCCTTGAATAGAATCAATGTTGGAGCCACATGTAATCCACTTTTCCACCACCTGCTTGTAAAAGGTCACCAAAAATACAAGCTAGAGCAAAACTCTCCAAGCGTCATTTAGGAAGCAGGTCGTGTATACATACCTTCATGCTCCCCAGGTTCTCCATGTCTTCGTTTTCCTTAATGCTTGACTCTGAGGAGTGGATGGGGTTTATTTTTAAATTGAAAATACAATATGTGAAATAACATTAAAAACAACGACGTATCTCCCAAGAGGCCTAACTACCACAACTGTGTCTATTTTTACATATTTTCCTTCACTAGCATACTTTCACGTATCTGCGATCATATCTTGTAGGCTGTTCCATTTCTTCCTCAAAGCCTGTGTTAAGGGGGAAAATCATCTTCTAAACTCAAGAAGAATAGAGAGAAGTTACTAATTAGATGCAGAGGAAAAGTGGAAAAACAGGAGAGGCCCGGTCCTCGTGTGTGACACCGAGAAGGCTTAATGGGAGACTCGAAGGTATATCAGCAGTTACTTGAATATCCTTCGGTTCTTGGACTGATGTGTGTTTTGTTTTGTTTCCCCCATTTTTCCTTGACCACACATTTTCTGTCCTGCAACACCTTTGGTTCTCCATATAATCTGGGCTCTTGAAACAGCTCAGACCTACACTAGCCACGTAAGCAAACCGGCAAAATCTCCCTTTCGCATTGTCTGGTTTCTCCTCTTCTGGGAGTAGTTTGATGGAAAGAGAACTGGATGAATCAGACCCCAATCTTGAGCTCCCTTCGCCAACGTTTAGGGGCTTCGCGGGCAAGTCATTTGGCCTTTATGAATCTTAACAGAATTATCCTCAAAGTGTGAATGGAAACACTCCTCCCCTCTACCTTATAATGATGGCGTGAGGCTCAAAAGCCTCAAAATCTGAGGAAACATTGCAGAAACTTTGACAAGGAACATAAATATAAATGAATGCACAGGACCAAGTTATAAATCTTATATTTCATTGCACTGGCTTTTCCCATTTATCATTTCTAAGCAGCATGGCTGAAATTAAGAAATAATTAATACATGGAGTGGCCCATTGTGTGTGCGTACCATCGTGTGGAAGATGTTGAATCAGCTCCGGGGGACACAGAGACAGGCAGTCTTACAATTCCCTGCGTAGTGACATTAGTTAAGGGAATGCTTTAAGTGCAACCAGGTGAGCTATTTTCCTTCTAGAAGAACTGAACAGTTATTTATTTTATTTTTTTTTTAATATTTATTTATTTATTTTTGAGAGAGAGAGACAGACAGAGTGTGAGCTGGGGAGGGGCAGAGAGAGAGGGAGACACAGAATCCGAAGCAGGCTCCAGGCTCCCAGCTGTCAGCACAGAGCCCGACGCGGGGCCCGAACCCACGAACCACGAGATCACGACCTGAGTCAAAGTCGGACACTCAACCGACTGAGCCACCCACAGGCCCCTGAACTGTCATTATTTTAAAAAATTAACTATTTTGTAAGCCACAGAAAAGCACTGAGCTGACATACTGAGCAACAGCAGTTACTAAGAGCCAGCGCTGTGATCCTGTTTTCTTTTTGGAATTATCACTTTCTCCTATAGTTACTCTCTGTGGACTTGACCGATTTGGAATGGCATTTGCTTAATCAAAATTGTTTTATTTGGAACATAAAAAGCAAATTAAGCAGGTGCCTTATCTTAAAATTACTCAATGGAACCACCTAGAACATATCTTACCTGCAAAGACATGGATTGATTTAATGACTTTTTTTTTTAGTTTTCTTAGAAAATTTATCATAAACTTATGTGAGATATATTTGGCTCAAATGAAATTGGAGGGAAAGGGTGACTTTAGGGACTATACTGGTTTATAATAAAAGGCTGCAAATTATTTGATACTCCTGACCCGGAAGAGAGTTTGGGACTGCTTTAATGAATGGAGAAGTGCCATGTGATCTCCCAAATTGGATCAGAAAAGTCTGTGCCTTCTGCCCTATTCTTTTCAGACTCTTGTTGAGGGAAGTCAGACTTCCTAGAAACGGTCCTGCTACACTCAGATAACCATGGTGGAGAGGCATCTTTTGGGGGATCCAGAGAGAGAACCCCCACTAATACCCAACCAACAGCCACTAGAGTGCAGCCACTAGAGTGACCCTCTGGCACACCTCGCTTGGCAGAGCCCCCGGACGACCAAAGCCCCAGTGGGCATCCGGACCAAACCTGCTTCAGGGATCTCCAGTGAGACCCACCCAGCCCAGCCCTTCCCATGCTTCTGATCCACAAAGTCTGGAGCAGAATGAAACACCTCTAAGATTGGGGTTTGTTTGCTACATGGAAATATTAAACAGAAGAGCAGCCCCCGAATTAATTCATGTGCATCGTGGGTAGTTGATAAGGCTAATGTGCAATTTGCAAGGAACCAAATTTCCTACCCCTTATTATTATAAGGTTTAAAGGAGAATCCACGGAAATGTCCTTTCAGAAGGGAGCATGTGTTAAAGCCTTATCGTTATACCAGACTTAATAAGTAAAAATTAAAATGTAAATATCTGACAATAGCGATGTTATATTTGTTGTTTGGTTTCCAAATCAAATTTTCAGAGAGAGGTTTACGATATTTTCTTATTTTCCACAATAATATTTGTTGTTGGATTGAGGGAGTGGGTAGAATGAATACAAATCCAATCAAAGTACATAAAAGCATATGCCTATTTAAAGTTTCATTTTCTTTCCCCTCTCATTGTGATATTACTCAGCTTGATGTATTATGGGTTTTAGGGGTGATTTGTATTCATCATAAAATTTTCCCTCAGTATTATTAGAGCCCATTGTGGGATGTTTAGGACTGCCTGAAAGTCATTTATCATCAGAATTTATGATAACACCACTGTTAGGCAGTTTCTAGACACTCAGTCATATTTACACTTCTGGAAAGCAACATGCTATTTGGAAAGTGACCTTGATGCTTTCATATTGTGCTATTGTGATAAATATCATTAACGTGAGAAGTTTTTAACATCAATCCTATCAAGAATCAACTGGTAAGATGTCTTTAAAGCGCCATTCCCACATTTTATTTCTGACCGTTTTCCTCAGATTGTAAACGAGCTGTTTCTAGCAGGCACGGTCCTTGATGTGGCATTGGGAGTGTACTTTTTAAATCATTGACATTTACCGAGGTCTTTCAGGAGCTGAAGCCTGCTTTCTTCAGACTGTATTTCTCAGAAGGATAAACATATTCAGCTAAGTTTCCTTTTCGGTGCAAGCAGGAGTCTTGCTGCACAGACACACGGGCTGCCCCCTTGGATGATCCTCACTCTTCTGAAAGGCTGGTTGGGCAGGGAAGGGCTGTGTCTCTGGCCCGGCAGGTATATTTACCTTTTCTAGCCTCCTACGTTACCTAGGACAAAGGAGAGATGCCCGGGACTTCTCATCATCCTGGCGATACCACCTGCCTTCAATTCAAGGTGGCGGAGAATGGTGCATCGCGTCTATACTCGTGTGTACGCTTCCTCTTTCTTAATCCACTCAAGACAGAAAACAAAATCAGTCTTCCTGAGTGTAGAGAGAGTTGTTTCTGGCCTCCCTTGGATACTTGAGCTGTGCACTCAGTTCACAAACCATCTTCCCTTCAGCCTCGCCTCCCACACACGGCCTCTGGCAACTCGGATGCCGTGTTTGCTCACAACCACGTCACGCCTATGCGTAACATGCTGTGCGTATGTTTGGCTGGTAAATACATAGAAAATAATGATAGAGGCAGAGCAAGATTGCAGGACTACTGACTCTCGCTTGTTAAAAGCAAGCCTTAATTTTATAAGGACACTTTCAGAAAATAAATGGAACCTGTTGTGCTTAGTGCTTGGGCTACATCCCGTGAAATTTAGTTGCGTCAAATTTCACATTATGCGGGCCATATCAAGTTTTGGACTAGTTGACCTTTCTGAACCTGGGCAGAAACCTGGTAAATGTTCCCAGGAAAATATACACATGTCCCTCTTACCAAAGAATACATGTATTTTTTTCTAGTATTATTTCTAATAAATACATACTCGTCTCCCTCACCTGTTCCTAAATTCCTGCTCATTTCACATTTTCAGCAGAAGCAAATTTCCTGAAGGAAAAATCAGGGAGCAGGCGAGTCCTGTTCGCACAGGAGCTGACCTAGAAAGGAGCCACATATTTGCAAGTTGGAGGTGTAATCTATCTCTCTGTAGATAACCGTCTGTTTCCCTCTGTGTCCCTAGGGTTTTCTTAATTCATCTTGCGGATCAAACCTGGTTACTCAGAGCCTGAGGTGTGCTGTGAAGGACAGAGAAGGGTGTTTTTAGGGGGAAATGTCAGCCAGCTAACACACAGAGAAAAAGTTACTTTGAATTGGCAAGTCTTTCTTCGATGCTCTGCAAGCTTGCTTTTCCCTGCTTGTCTACTTTTTCCCCAGGTCTCTTGCAGATGTTAGAGGAAGTACCATTGGTTTCCTGCTCTGTTTTCTTCTTCCTACTCACCCCCCATCATCTCCCATTTCTGCTCACTATAACCCTAAGTGATAAAATTGACCGTCTCTACAGGGCTCCAGTAAGGGCCGTGTTGATGGCTTACTCGGTTGAGGAGGCTGGTTGCTCATGGCGAGACATCTTGAGAATGATCAGGGCTTTTCTTTTTCTGGCGATGCTTAAGGACTGAGCTGAAGAGCATTGGGGACCGGAGGTCATTGTTACAGACCGACTACATACTAAAAGGAACTCAAGTCAAGAGCCTCAACCGAGAATGTTTTGCTTTTATTGAAATGCTAGTAATCAACTAAATGAGAGTGAGGGCCTGAGATTATTTATGTTTGCAGGACTACGTCTGTCACGAAAGAAAAAAGGAGTATGTTCACTATGGTGCTGAGAATGATTCAGAAGTTTTTGGATGGAAAACAGTGAACAAATCAAGCGAGCTGCAGTCTTGCCTCGTGGAAGTCACGATCCCCTCTGGCAGGTCAGAAACATTTCTTGTCTTTGCTTTTCATTCTGTGAAGAATTAGCAGAGAGCCCTGGCTTAAACCACAACATTTTGTTTGGTGGTTTTATGTCACCGTGATATCCTGATATCACACTACGACACGGTGATAAAGTCCATAAGGCAAAGAACTCAAGTTTAACTCCCTGCAGCCCCTTTCTGCCTCGTCCATGTAAGTAATTACCCGCTTTCCTCTTTAATCTGACCTCTGGACGTGGTTTCTTCCTCTTACAAAGTTTCCAGACCGGTGTCCTTGTCTCAGAAATACGGGCAGCGTTTTATATTTTAACTCTGATTCAAATTCTCTCAACGTGGTAAAAAGATACAGGTGATTCATCAGGGAAAACAAGAACAGTTGTACATTTAAAACATTTAATAATAAGCTTTCATGACACAAATAATGAAAGTCAGAAACTGCAGGTCGTTCTGTGTAATCAAAAGGCTTTGGGGCACCTGGGGGGCTCAGTGGGTTGAGCGTCCGACTTCGGCTCAGGTCATGATCTCACGGTCCGTGGGTTCGAGCCCCGCGTCGGGCTCTGTGCTGACAGCTCAGAGCCTGGAGCCTGCTTCAGATTCTGTGTCTCCCTCTCTCTCTGCCCCTCCCCCGCTCATGCTCTGTCTCTCTCTCTGTCTCTCTCTCAGGAATAAATGAACATTAATTTTTTTTTTAAAGGCTTTGAATGAGCACACAGGCACTTCAGCCTCCTCTCACCACCTCAGGACACAAAAACATAAACACAAAGACACACGTGGTCACCAGATATTAACCAGTCATTGTCCCAGATATCTCCTTAAGGCAGTGACAGCGCCGTCTTTCTGAGATATGACCTCCTGTCTGACGATGTGAACCAAACAAACAAACAAACAAACAGAGGAAAACTCAGGTGTCGTGAGGAACACCTTCCATTCTCATATCCAGATGTACAAGGAAATCAGGTAGAGCACAACATCGACCATCTCAGTTGGTCTTCTCTAAAAGCAAAAGTTGACATGTGCATGGGAATCTTTCAGCCAATTTGGCAGGAAAAAAAAAAATCCAGTTCAGATATTTCACGAGAATTCTACCTGTCTTTAAAAACGTTCTTGGAGCCCCATCAGTGACAAGAAATACCTTTCAAGCCCTCCCTCCAGCTCTGTCACATTTACTAGGTGACATTTTCTTCTACTTCACATAAGTTATCTGACACAGTAGCGTATCAGCAATATACTACAGGGAAGATAATTGGAATCAAGAAAGCTAATCCACCTTTCTGCTTCAGCTGTCAGAGGGAAAAAAATGAAGTTAGAGCAAATACTTTTAAAAGCACAACAGGAGAATGTCAGTTTCCTGACTCAGCACCCCAAACAAAAATGGCAGCTCTGTTCCCGGGGCTCTGAGAACGGGCCGCTTCCGGCCTCCTCCGGGGCCATAATGTGCTGCCTCCGCCACCTGGAACGGAAGTGGTGGGAAAGGATAGTGTGACACCCTCGGGGCATAATGTGCTTATGTGCTTCCGCTGCTACCTCGAACGGAAGTTGTGGTCAGGTAAATGTGACACATCCGCCCCAGCTTCCAAGTAAGGATAGATGCCCTGCCTGAGAGTATACTATCCTATAAATTGGGCCGAGCTGAAGTCTAAAACTAGGACGTTGGTCCAACAGAGCTAAAGTTTCAGCAGAGTGATTTCAAATGCAAGAAAGAGCAATGATTTTCACCCAAGTCGTGTAGAAAGCAACATCCCTCGGCCACAGTGTTAATCCGGGAGCAAAGTAGACCCGGGCAAAGTCTTGCCAAAGCAATATCCACACCCCCCACCCCCCATCTTCCTCATGCCCTGAAGCAAAGATTATGTTATATTAGACAGAAACAAACCTACCGATTATAGAAATGTCCCTCGATGGAAAACCAAAGAAGAAAAAAAAAATCTGACTTGATGAATGTATCGTTTCTGTTTCTGTCACGTCAAGATGTGACTCTGAAGGTGTAGTTATTTTGCTGAGTGCATCTTGGAAGGAGTAATTATTTTGCTGAGGAAAATCCCCACCAGATATTTCTTTCCTTCTTTCTTTCTTTCTTTCTTTCTTTCTCTCTCTCTCTCTCTCTCTCTCTCCCTCCCTCCCTCTCCCTCCCAGAAGTCCCTGACTTGGGTACATCTAACTGTACCAACGTGTTGGACATGGGCGTTCTGAAGTTGAAGGATAGTCTCACTGTAGAGCAAACATCTCAATACCCACTGGGCTAGCGGCCACTGTGTGAAGAGATTCCCTTCTTGAAGGGTGTCAGAATGCCACGGGGCTGGTGACATGGGGTAGAAGGGGATGCCCCCTAAGTTCACCCCATCCTGCCATTGCTGCTTCGTACCTGGCTGAGCCAGGGGAGACGTGGTTACGTTCTGAAGTTGATTCACAAGAGTCCGTGAGTTAAATAAAAGAGAAGGCTCAGATTCCTTTACTTTATTTTCTAGTTTGATACTAAAGTACTTAAATGGGAAAAATCCAGGGAGAAGATTTGTACAAGGAAACTTGAAATTTAATATTTTACCGGCCGAGGTCAGAACCCTGTTTAATGTCAAGGTGGCATCCTGTTCTCTGTCACATTTGCACAAAACACCTGAGCTGTGAATTATTGCAGACTGTCACATCTTCTTAATTGTCATACACCGATGTAAACAGAGACCATTTGTGTCACTCGTAGATGTGTTTTTATTATTAGAGCTTTAATACAGCTAATTCTCTTTCTAATTTCAAGCTCAAGAAAGCAAGATGTATTTGCCTCCAGGTACGAAGAGCAGTTAGGAAGCCTGCCTTCCCCCTGCCTTTTAAGCTGTAAATCAATCTCATCCTGTCTCAGCTACCGCAGCGTCCTATGCATTTGCAAAATTCCCTGATGACCAGTCCCAAGGCTGCTCCGCCTAAGAGTTTTATTGCTTCCTTCCTTCTCTTTTATATGAAAATATCTATTGATTCCCTACTAAGGTCAAAGCCTTACATCGGAACTGGGAGGATGATAGTTAACACTGAAACAGTGCCCACACTGATGTGGAAGAGTTGGGGTTTGGAGTTGATGACCAAGAAAGAATTCTTGTGATGTCTTCAGGGCAAAATGGTGCTTTTTCTGAAAGCCTGGGGACAGGACCCGTGGGCAGAAAGAGCTGCACTGGGGTGCTGAGGGGTGGCTGATTATATACGTCCAGGTTGGGAGGGAGTTAGGGACAGCACAGGCCTTTAGGGAATTTGGGAAATAAGGTTTCCAGGACCTTGAGGTTAGCTGTTGTTGGAATAAGGTCATTTGATACTGTCCGGTAAAACCTCAGTCATGAGACCCTTCAGAGGTCTCTGAGTGGGCCATATGCTTGGAGAATAATTGCTAACATATATCTTGGGGGTGGGGGGTGGGTAGAGATAAAGGAAGTCTCCAAAGGGATTTTGTTATGCTAAAGAAGTCTCACAGGATCCCTGGGGGGTTGGGCCAAGATTGCCTTTTGCCCTTAGAGAAGTGTCAGCATCCGGACAGCTGAGCTCCCAGAGGGAGGTCACTCTGCCGGTTTCAAGAACTTGTCATTTCAAACCATGTTAAAGACCAGCGCTCTATCCTGACACCAATGTCACTGTGAAAAAATTATATCTGTTCTCACGTTCGGGTTATTGTATTTCAGTCCGGCTGAATTTTTGAGAATGGATCTGAAAAGAGCCATGAGTAGAAGTTGGAAGATCAGTTAGGTAGCTTTTGGAATAATCTCCATGAGAGAAATGACGGCCAGTCTAAGGAGTTGCCGGTCAGTCTCGGTCAGGAGAGGCATGTGCGGATGTGAAATATGAAGGAGATGAATTGGATTGATTTCATATTTGGTGACAGACCAGAGAATATCAATGTCTTGAACAATTGGGTGAATGGTGCCGCCATCTTCTGAGACAGGAAACGTGGAGGAAGGAACATATTTGATGAGAACAGTGAGTGCCACGTGTACCTGATGAGTTTGGAATGATTGTGAACTCCCAGTTGACTTTTCCAGTAGGTGTGTTTATCTATGAGTCCAAGTTTGAGAGAGAGCGAGATGGATGGATGGATGGATGGATGGATGGCAGGAGAAACAGATGAAGAGTCTTCAGTTTGTAGCTGAGACTTGGAGTCAGATGAGTGGATGAGACAACTGAGGAAAAGCGTGGAAGAGGATGAAAAGGCCAGGGCAGGGCTCGGAGGAAGACAGACATTCAAGGTAGAGGCATAAGAAGAGAAATCTGAGAAGCATCTAGAGGAGCAAAAGCAAACGAGGAGAGTGTCACCACAGAAGCGCCACTGGCTTTGGCCCGCTCCTTCCAGCCCCTGGGCTGCTGTTACCTGCCGCTCATGTCTGGCTTGTCCGGCTTCTGCTGTAAGTACGTTGTAGTCATGGGCTTCGTTAAAGTCCTCAGTGATTTCTGTGACCCTAAGCTCAAAGGATATTATTCTTCCCCTACACTCCATCCTTTTAGAAATGCATTCTCTTTTCTCTTGCACCAGTGTGAGGAGAAAAACAAGTGAAAAACAAGAGGCCTGGTTCTCCTCTTGGAGAGATTCCTCCCTGCTTTTTCTCAGCGCATTTCCTTTGGACAACTTGTACCTCCTTGGTCTTCTGTTTGAAAACTTGATGGGCCTTTGCTCAATTTCGCGTGTCTTTCTAAAGGACCTGGGAACCATCTGTTTGAAACGTAAGCCTATAGAGAGACCGGCACCCCCATTTCCAGGTTTGTGGGGGAAGGAGGAACAGGATTTTAGGGGGTGCCTTGCTTCAAACTGCGCAACCACCCCCTGTCAAAAAGATCCGGGAAGTGTGTTCTTTTCCCCTGGATGAAGCCAGTTTGCGAGCCTGGGTGGTCTCCCCCCAGTTACCGGTAAAGTTAGGCTGGACTCCGTGTAACCAGTGGTGCTGGCCGGTCCTCTCACTTAAGGACTAATTATTTATCCTGAGAACCCGTGTGTGATGGGTTGTGTCTCCTTGGCTGTTGGAAAAGGCAGACTCATGCACACAGTCTTCTGGCAGCACAGGAACAGGCCTGGGGCTAGAACCTTCCTACGGAGACCTAAGGGGCCCACACAGCTGTGTGGGATTTATCATCTCGAGTGGGACTGTCTTTCCTTGTTTTGGGCTCCACGAGGGTCCGTTGATCTTCACGCCAACTGTGTGCATCATATGACACCTGTCCAAGCCTCCTGCTCTATTTGTCCTCTGTGAAGGGGGGGACGGGGCCCTTTCACTGCACCCGTGGAGGGGTGCACGCAGGCATATCGCCCTGTGGTGGCTGCAGTGGGCAGAAGTGTTGGGACGTTCGTTCCTGGTGGCTGCCATGGTGATGATCTTTGCTGTCTCCCCTGCAGCTGGAATCTTCCCCTGGGGTCGCTGAACCATGCGGGGGTCCCAGTTCTCTAAGGATTGGTGGCCGGTGCCGGGGAATAGCCGGATACAAGAGTGAGGTCCCGTTCTGCCTCGGCAACTCCGTAGCGGATTGCCTGCCATGTGCAGCCCTCTCTGGTTTAACGCTTACTCAGTAATAAGGATTTTCTTTCCCTGCTCACTTCATGGAGAGGATTCCTGAGTTGTGAGGAGGTTTTGTTTTTACGCTCCCACCATTGGTTACCACCAGCCTTTCTCCTCCATTCTGGGCACGCCGCCCTGCTTTCTGCCGCCTGTTTTTCCCACAAACGCAAATGATTTTCCAGATGTGAATCTGACAACATTAAACCAAGGTCCTTCTCTTTCCCCATGTCTCTTGCTTAAAATACTTCAATGACTCTTACGATACAAATGAAAACAAGGAAGACGGTTCACAAAGGCCCGCAATCTTGGGCTTCCCATTGTCACACACATCTCCCCATGCTCTCAAAGTCTGGAAAACTCTGCATTTCTCAGCGCTCCGCGCCCCCCCCCCACCTTTTGTCTAATTAACTGTGACTTACCATTATGATATTGACTTAAGTATCACATCTTTGGGGAAACTTGGCTGTCGTCAGGCGAGGTCAGATTTTTGTGGAATAGTGATCAGAGTACTCTTTGCAATCATTTTGATAAACCTACTGCAGATTGTGTTGTGGAATTGGTCGATGGCTGTTTTTCTTCTTCATTTGACTGTCAGCTCCAGGAGGGCACAGTTTTTATGGGTTTTTACTTACCTTTGGATCCCCGTGGCCCAGAGCAGTGCCTCAAATATGGTGGGAGTCCGTGAAATGTTACATCCATCCTGTTTCCCAGTGGAATAAAATGTTTGCATTTGTATACAACAAATGGGAAACATTCAGAAAGTTCTTTCTTTTTTTTTTTTCTTCAGCTTTTGGCTTCCTCTTGAGTTTTAACTATGTGGGTATGTGGCTGAGAGATCACCTGTGACATTGAAATGTGTTTCTTGGGTATTCCATCTGCAAAATCCATATTGACATGTGACAAAATAATGCAAAACTTAGTGGTTTAAAGCAGAAGTTAAGGGGCGCCTGGGTGGCTCAGTTTGTGGCGCATCCGACACTTGGTTTGGACTCAGGTCGTGATCTCACGGGTTCATGAGTTGGAGCCCCGTGTTGGGCTCTGTGCTGACAGTACGGAGCCTACTTGGGACTCTCTCTCTATCCTCCCTCTCTGCCTCTCCCCTGCTCATACACATGCTCTCTCAGTCTCTCTCTCTCTCTCTCTCTCTCTCTTTCAAAGATAAATAAATAAACATTAAAAATAACAAAACAGAGTGAAACTTTTTCTGTCAAGGGTCATGCGGTAATATTTCAGACATCTCTTTTGGAATTACTCCATTCTGCTGCAGGAGCCTGAAAGCAGACAGCGACGGTACGTCAACAGATGAGCGTGGCTGTGTTCCGGAACTATTGTACTGCACAGGACAACTCAACTTCGTGTGATTTCCTTGTGTCACAAAATGCTATTGCTACTTTGATTATCTGCAACCATTTAATAATGTAAGGGCCATTCTTAGTTCACAGGCCGTACAGAAACCGTCAGTGGGCTGAATCTGGCTCCTGGGCTGCTGCTCGCCACAATATTTTTTATTACCTTTAATTATTCCGGGGGATAGGAATTAAGACGGAGCTTAGCGGGGCAATTCTCCTGCTCCTCTTGATGTTGGCATGGTCACCTGAGAGCACTCAGCTTGGGGTCTGCTGGCCTGGAGGGTCTGATGTTCCTACGTCTGGCACGATGGTGGGGGTGCTTGGAAGGCTAGGCTCAGATGCCTTGTGGCCGCTGCATTTACTCCGGCTTGCAGAGGGATTGGGGATGACCCGTCTACATTCTGACGCAGGGCAAGATGTTTTCCAGCGGCAGAATGAGCCAGGTTTTGAGAGGAAGGAATGATGCTCGTCAGCATTCACAGAGCAAAGGGAGCAAGTTTCTTGGTTCCCTCCTAAGAAAGCGCTTACGCGAATGCGCACCGTCAGGTTTTGTACACCTGCTCACTTTTCATCTGATCATCTCCTTTTTTCTTCACCCTTCAATTGCCTTTCCTTTTCAGTTCAAAACAAGCCTGCAGAGTAAATGCTGAAGCATAATCCTGTATTAATTTATGGGCCGTGGTGTGTCTTACTAGAAATGAAGCGCTCTGGTCCCATGAAACCCTAATCACTTTCACAGCCAGCAGGTGCCAGAGTTAAAGCATTTCCAGTGAAGTGAACAAGAACATTGAATAAAACCAGCGCTAGGGACTGGACGCATTTCAGTCAGAAAGAGGAAAGTACCGCGCTACTGATCAAAGCTGGCCGGGCAGGCAACTCTATTTGGCTTTAACTCAGTGGGAAAGGCAGTAACTTCAAATCCATGGTCGGATCAATTCCATTTATGAGAGACTTACCCCGTTATTTCTGTATTGCATACCAAGCAGAGAGGTTCTGAGCAGGCTTATGAAAAATCTCCTAGGTGAAAGAGAGATATAAAAATTGTGCCCCGTGCACATTCTTTCAACTATCCCTGACCCTGTGAGCCATTCTCCCAAAGCAGATCAGAATCTCAAAAAGAAGGGAAAGGAACTCCCAGGAAGGCGTCTGTGTTTAGAGTGGACAGCTCTGCCTCCATTACCTGTAGAAAGTTCTTTGTCATACGGCAGAGGCTTTCTGTGGGAAAGCCCTACTTATTAACCACTGGCTAGGACTTGCCCGGATGAAGGCAGGTTTGGGGAAAACACACATCTAGATGTGCTGGGATTAATGGATTTCCTGGATATACAGAGGACTGTCAACGATTTTTCTAAAATCCAAGAACAATACATATCATGACATCTGTAAGTGCATTGTAAATCCCAAATAAGACGAAGACAAGGTTAAAAGTAATATAATTAAGTGTGGTTCTGATGAGCAATTATGCCAATCCAACCAAAACAGCTTCTCAAAGCTGGCAAAAAAAATTTTTTTTGAATATCCTAAACAGCAGAGGGATGTTATGTCCAGCAGAATAGTGATGAGAAACAGAATGGTAAACCAAAAATAATACAGAATCAAGAAATTGCTGATGCAGTGTTAGGTCTGGATTGAGTACCTTGGCAGGAAATGAATCTTCTGGATGATGTCCAGTAATTCTAGAATCCGCTTGCTTTCCCTGAATATAACTTAGGAAGTCATGCAGAATATTGCCCACGTTTTAATTTTTAGTTTAATCTTGATTTTGAATACCAGTTTTTCTTGAAAATGATTTTAAAAGCAGTGTAAAAATAGCTCATTTTTCCCCCTGTAAGGTTGCCTTTAATGTCTATGCTAAGTAAATGACATTTACACACCAGACAAAAAGTAGTTCAGTTAATGCGTAAGTGTGATAGCACAGGGGCTTTAGAATTAAAATATACATGCTAGCATTGACTGTAGTGCCATTTCTAAGTTTATTACGGTATGTAGGAACACCTTGAGTTACAAATGGAGTTATAGTCCTACTAGCCAGTGGGACCATCCAAAGCTGTATACAGAAAAACCCGGGAAGCATCTGTGCGTGTTGCGATATGAGCTGAGAAAGGATAGAGGATATCTTCACAAATTTGAGGAAGGGGTGGAAGGAAGAGGGCAGGGAAGGACTTTGAACGAAGCCAGTATGTACTCAAACATGAATTCTCTGGAACAGACAATAACCCAAGAAGGGGGAGAAAAAGCAGCGCATGGTGTCCGTGCAACAGGTGGGTGCCTGTGTGTGTTTACGCTTCCTCCTTCCCACCGGGTAATGAAGTTGTGTCCAGATTTGCAAGATGACAGGAGGAAGGCCTTCAGAAGTTTTTGTATTTGATACTTTCTGTTAGTCTTTCCTGGAAGAATCGCTCCAAGAATGTGTTCTTAGCAAAGACCTCCAATCCCCTTCCTTCTTTCAACCCCTTTTGTCAGAAGCATAACACAAATAATTCAGTTTTGAAAAACAAAGCCCTTCTAAACTCTGACTGCCGGTGGAGGACTTGAAAGCCCTTCTTGTTTTGACAAGTCAGGCTCAGGTAGTGTTTGCGGGCAGGACAGCATGGTTGGTTTTTATCCACATCCAGACATCTTATCCCAGGAAAAGTTTGGTGCCACGAGTTTCAAAAGAAACAGTCTGGAGTTTTGACAATGCTCTCTGCTGATCACCCTTAACCAATTAAAGAGGACCCACCAGAGACCTTGTTCATAAAAGATTTACAGAAAAGTCACAATGTAGTTGAATTCAAAATGAAGAGTGTAAAAGATAAGTGAGCATTTTTGAATAACAACGTATTCAGTAAAAGACAAAACATATCACCTCAAAATACGATGGAACAGCTTTAAAAAGGATATCTTGGGAGACATTTCTCTCCCCTAACAGCTCTTAAGAATAAACAGATTTCTTCGGGGTTACTTTGAAAGACTAAAAGCACGAACTAGGTAATCGGGTCCACAATTGCCCTGTTCTGAGACAGCACTCCGGGGATCCACACACCCTGCCCCCAAGCAACAGCATCAATTTGGTAGTTTGACAAACAAAAATGTTAGCTTGATTGTCTCTTAGCTGCACTGACGGCAGTAGAGGGAGAAGCTAGTTTATGCCTAAGAAGTATTGCATATGAAGGCCTCGGTTCATTCCACTGGCCGCCACCTGGTAACTGTTAGCTTTTAGAATTTTGCGTGACTTTTGCAAGATTTGATACTTTAGTTTCTTTTTCAGTTGGGGGCAAAGGCGCTAGGATATGAGGCTGTGGCAGGAAATAAGATCCGCAGATTCATAAAATATTGGTTCCGCGGGAGAGAGCCAGCAAGGAAGGAGAATTAAAATGTGTTCAATTCCTATTGTACGCCAGGCATCGTGGTAGGGTGCTTCATAATTTATAGCCACCGCATCAGCCTCGTAAAACATGTAGTAATATCCCTAATTTGACAGATGCGAAGAAGTCAAGTCGTTTCTCCAATGGCACACAGATACTGTGGTAGCAGAAAAAGAGTTCCAATTTCAGGCGCTCAAATCCCAGCGTTGTGTTTTCTCAAATTCAGGAGGCTGACTCATCAGGGAGGGAACGTGGCGTATCTCGCTCAGATGCTAATGTGCACATAAGCCAGCTGAGGGTCTTGTGAAAATGCAGGTTCTGAGCCCCCGGGCCTTGGGTGAGACCTGAGATCCTGCATTTTTTCAGTAGCTCCCAGATCATGCCGATGGTGTTTGGTTGGGGGCTGTACTCAGAGTAGCCAGCCTCTAGTTTACCTCACGAGTTCTGTTGTGGAAACCTAAGGCTTAGACATTAAAAGCCTAAGAACGCATAACTAGATCATGGCAGAGCTGAGTTTGAACAGGTCTCAATGCCAAACGATGGTTTGGAGGGCACCCCCCTATTACCCATCAGCCCCCACCAAGGTAGACCCATAAAAATGCACATGTATTCGCTCTGCAACTCAGGAGAACAGCCGGAGCCCCCTTTTCAGTTCCGTTGCTGTCCTTCCCTTCTGTATGGAATTCTGGAGTCGAGCCTTTGTGTTTTCTGGCTTTCAGTTGATGCCTTTTTAGTGTAGCTCAAGTATAGCGGTTCAAAGCCTGAGAGACAAGTAATGGAAGAAGACCATTACGGTTCCTCCACGGTGGGGATCGGAAGCGCAAACGTCCGTGGCCGGGCAAGTAATGTCAAGGAATAAGCAGACCCGGGTGGGTGCCAACACACGGAGAGCGTGTGTCCAGACCCAGAAGGCAGCCCTGCACAGCTCCCGGAAGGGCAAGGAAGGAGGCAGGACTGGGCTGCCATGCAGAATCAGCAAAGGCCTCAACCAACCCCATGGAGACCTTTGAAGCCAGGATCACCATGGCGGTGTAGGTTGGTTTCCAGGCCAAACCAGGAGAGATTCTAATTAATTCAGAAAGGCCGATTCAGCCTAAACTCCTCTACAGCTTAGTCGAGTTTGGATCTCGCTAAACAACGCTGTGTGCATCTTCTTTCGATGATTAATTCCTCTGAGAACAGGTAGGATCCTCTAGGGAATTAGGGGTGGTGTGATGGTGGAGGATCTCCCTGTAGTTGTAAAAGATCAGATGATTATGCGTCTCTGGTGTTTCCGCTCTTTATTCACTTCGAGCACCAACATCTGGATAAACGAGGCCCCCGAGGCAGCAATATCTGCTTAAATGTTTTTATAAAATGACGGGTGCTTAGGTGGCTCAGTCAACTGAGTGTCCAACTCTTGATGTCGGCTCTGGTTGTGGTCTCACTGGGATCGAGCCTGAGTTGGGCTACGTGCTGGGCGTGGGGGCTGCTTGGGATCCTCTTTCTCTGTCCCTCCCCCGCTTGCGCGTACGTGCGCGCGCTCTCTCTCTTTCAAAATAAATAAATATTTAAAAAATGTTTTTATAAAACGAACCAGATCTAGCAGAAGAGGTAAACAGGTAAATAGTATCATGAGTTTTTTTCTTTTTTTTTTTTTTTGCATATTACTTTAAACTGCCAAGGATGCCAGATAATTCAAACATTATCTTACAAGATATGTGTGTGTGTTTGTGTTTGTGTGTGTGTGTGTGTATTTAATTACCCCAAGAGTAATAATCCCTAGTAAGTGGCTTTAGGTTCTATAATCACAATTCAAAATATAGATTTGTCCTCTGTGCCTCCAAATATCAGAATCAGAGATTGAGTGAATTTATTTTCCATGTCTGTAATTTTGTATACAAGTTAAATTTTTAGAAGCCTAGTGTTATGAACCGAATGTGTCCTCCTCCTGTTACAGTCCGTGTGTTGAAATCCAGTCCCCAATTGAATGGAATTGGAAAGTTGAACCTTGTGGAAGTAACCAGGATTAGATGAGGTCGTGAAGGTTCCACTCAGAGTCACGAGAGAGCGTGGTTCTACTCTTCTGTCCTCCCTGTGAGAGGACAGCAGGAAGCCTGCCATCTGGAAACCAGGGAGCAGGGCATCACCAGATCCTGGATCTGCGGGCACCTTCTCCTTGAACTTCCCACCTTCCAGAAATGAGAAACAGGTACTTGTTGTTTAAGCCACCCATTCTAGGGTTTTTCATTATGGTGGCCTGAACTATATCCCCTAGTAACCCACCAAGAACATGGAATATTGACCGAACAGCATAATTTGTTAAGAGAATGTGGACACTTGGGGTTATCAATTTACCTGGGATCTAATTTCTTGAGAATCTCGTGAAGATATTGGAGGTTATCTGGTGTCATATCTGATTTAGAATTTGCAAACCTTCTAATTTACTGATACTGCTGAAGAAGGGGAAAGAAATGAAATACCTGATTCCCAAAGAGCAAAATTAACTGTAGCGGTTGCAGGATAAGCCTGGATGTCAGAGGTAGAGACAGGTGACATGTGCCTGACACTGACTAGCTATGTGGCCTTCTCTCTGAATTATGACTCACTTCTCTCTTAAGCTCAGACTCTTCATCTCCAAAATATGGGAGATCGACTTGGGGATCTCATTCGTGTATTTAATTTTTAAAACTAGAATCCTGCAAACCATGTTTTATATTTACAAAGTGAACTTTAATGAGCTCTCATATATTATCAAAAAGACAGAGAGAGAGCTAGAGCTGAATAGAAATACTTTTTAAAGATTCTAGCAGGGGAAGGCTTATCATGGAAGCATCCGTGGTCTTCCTTTGTCCTATTTCCACACCCAGTGGTGGTTACTTCCACGTCATTAAGGGGGAGTGATATTTCTGCCTCTTCTATGATTGATCAGGTTTAGATGATGCAGGTTTTGTGTCTGTCACTGTACTTAAATCACTGCAGTCATATTATAGCTTCTTTCTTGGTTACTTATAAACATTTATGCCTTTGTTTCTCGTTTAATTTCCTACCGACAGTGTTCCGATTTTCTGCTTTGTGAGATGAGACTGTTCATCTCCCTCTCCTTTATTTGATCTTTCTTCCCCTTTCCATCGCCCATCTTCTGTTATTTCTATTTAATCGTACTTTAACCCATGTATGCAAGTATACAGTTAGTCTAGTCTTTAACCATATTAAATTTGTGTGTGGTTCCAGAAGGTGACATGATGATTCCAACCCTAACACTAGCTTCTCTAGTTCTGCGCACACGTTCATTCAAGGTGTGTAGTGTGTGTGTGTGTGTGTGTGTGTGTGTGTGTGTGGTGTGTTGTGGAAGGAAAAGCTAAGGCTTAAATGATTCTAATAGCTGAAAATCAACAACAGTGCTTGCGTAATTCCATCGTTATGTGGGGAGGCAGATCAGAGGGCAGCAGAGGTAAGCCTAAGGCATCGGCCTTGTGGCCTCCTACTCCCTTTTAAACGAGGCTTCCTTTTATTCTGCCCTGCTTGGCAGGCTGGGAATGGGGTGTGTGTGTGCGTGGCAGGGAGCTTGCAGAGGGGTCTGTGTAGGTCCACTGGTTTTTAAGTCTGCATTTCGCGGGTGCGCTGTCGTTCCTGACATTTCTGATTTCTTCCTCTTTTTAGAGTTTTGGGAGCACGCCAGTCCTACACCACATCTGCGTATAACCTCCTTCACTCTACATCTTTTGGCATCGCTCTTCCGTCTTCCAAATTTCCAAAACCTCTTCCACTTGTCCCCTTGCGTTTCCTTTGATACCATGGGCTTCCTTCTCTTCCTCTTCCTTTTTAAAGTCATTTTAAAGTAGTAGAGGGAGAGGAAATGAGCATCTTGACTTGTAAGCTCCTGAAAAGGTCTTAAACATGAAGGGGGCATGAGAAGCCAGTCTTTGAATACCAGGCAGCAATTGAGAAATAAACCAGTCACCCGTAAGTGAAATTTCACACGTTAAGTAAGCGGGCTCAGGAACACATTTCGTTGAGGCGCTTCCTGCCCCGGGTTTCTTTACCTGTAGGGAGGATGCAGTGGGGACGAGGAAGGGAAGTGTGCAGGTGTGCACGAGTGCCATCTTGGCTGTCCCAGGCAGGGAGCTGGCACCACACCTGTGTGTTCGTGCAGTTTCTAGCAGCATATGGAGGACAAGGGAATCAGGGTGTAAGGAGCCCAGTAGGACACAAATGGTGGCCGGTGAGACTACGTGACCTCTATCCAGATACACTTGCCCAAAGATACTCTTCAGAATCTAATTTCTTGCTCCAGTCTAGGTAACAGTGATAATCCCAGCCAACATTTACTGAGCACCTTCTGCGTGTGGCACTAAATACTTTTTGACGAGTCCCCCAAAACAGTCCTGTGAGGTAGTTACTATTGTCCTCGTTCCCTTTTTACAGGCACAAAGAAGGTAAGTTAATTGCTCAACAGCCTGCAGCTAATAAGTGATAGAGGCAGAGCATGAACGCAACAATCCGGTTCCAGAGTTCTTCTAAGATGGTGTGTGTGTGTGTGTGTGTGTGTGTGCACGCGCGCGTGCTGCATATGCTGCAGGATCTCAAAATGCTTCTGGCCAATGGTGTGCTAGTGAACAGTTTCTCCAGAGGGAAAAACAAGTCCTAATTAGTAGTGTTTGCTGACAGGTGTGGTATGCCTGCTCCCACCATGGCTGATTGCAAGGTATTAATGATCGAACAGTTGGCCCCACTGGTAAAAGTAGGATCCAATATATTGCTTTAGCCTCACTAGAACTGAATTGAGGGAGCTTCGATCGTCTGATATTACTTTTATTCTGAACTCATCTTTGGTTTAATTTTCATTTGGCCTTAATTACAATGAGCAGAACAAAATAGGAAGGCAAATGATTTTGGTTTTACTTAGGAGTGGAGAGTATTTTGACACTGATGGTGGTGAAGGGTTTTACCTAAGTTAGAAAAAAATAGAGATAGGTTGCTAGCAATTGGAAGGGACTCTGTTTTTCTACATCCACGCTTAGATCTGATTTTCTCATAAATATTATGTCACCATCCACATTATAGGAACCACATTTTAATTAAAGAAAATAAATGAGCAGCTACATCTAATGCAGCATAGAAAGGTCCCAAGTTCACATCAGTTTATCCATTTTTTCGTGCACGGTCCGTGCATTAGAACTATAAATAACTTCCTGTCCCTTTAACTCAGAAGCAAATAAGTGTGATCGTGGCAGCTTTAAGTTCCGTTCTATCCATTTACTTTAAAAAGATCTTTTTTAACATTAATTTTTGAGAGACAGAGCATGAGTGGGGGAGAGGCAGAGAGAGGGAGACATAGAATCCAAAGCAGGCTCCAGGCTCTGAGCTCTCAGCACAGAACCCAACGCAGGGCTCAAACTCATGGACCTGAGCTGAAGTCGGATGTGTAACTGACTGAGCCACCCAGGTGTCCCCCATTATATTCATTTTTTATTTTGATTATTTTATTCTTCAAATGGGTGTGCACTCCATTGGCACATTGCTGGCTGAGCCTGGGTTGGTAGGAAAACATCATATGGCACATATGAACCAGAAGCAATTATATTTTTTTGTAGACCTCGTTATCTCATTTTAACTTCTTAAGACAGGGGTTGGAATTATACTGAGTAATCATAAACAGCATAATATTCAAGAAAACAAGTAAAAATTTTAAATATGTCTTTTTGGAAGCTTTTTCAAAGGTCTAGGATTCTTTTTTAAAAATCCCAGTAAAATGACATAAATAGGTCTTAATTTATCTTCATAATTAGCATCCAATTAAGATATATATTTATATGTCACCAGTTTTTATTCAAATGAATTTAATGAAACTGTTAAGATACTAAATGACTTCAATTATGTCCATAGCTCCAAATTCAA
Organism: Panthera uncia; assembly: GCF_023721935.1. Lineage (NCBI taxonomy): Eukaryota > Metazoa > Chordata > Mammalia > Carnivora > Felidae > Panthera > Panthera uncia. The sequence continues at coordinate 68,773 of NW_026059401.1, forward strand.
TCACCAAGCATCAGATGTAATGACACTTTAAAAAGGAGTTCAACAAGGAAAAATGATGGGCTTGAAAAGTATATTATACTCCGTATAATATCTCAATTAAAATACATTATGCCTATTTGCCTTCTGAAACCAAAAGCAATCACTTGAGTAAATGCTGGTGTTGGAAATAGACATGTTTTTTTGTTTGTGTGTATATAGTGTACATGTGTATTTCTAGCAACTTTAGGGCAGTATCCTAGAAAAGTACTTCAAGATCTATAACAATTTTAACAGGGAAGGACTCTTGAAGTATCATTTATCCATTATTTGGTATGTGTTATTTAGTTGTACGCCTTGTTATAATTTGAATTATATTAGTTACCATCCCTTTGATTGTTTTCTTTAAAAAAATGATAATATCTAGGGTTGTAGACGAGATTCCTGAGTAAAATTTGATTATTTCATTTAAAGAAATGATAATATCTAGGGTTTCAGATGGGATTCCTGAATAGAATAAGGAATCTTTTTGAAATTTTATCACAATCACTTTAACATTTTTTGTGTGAACAGCTTCAGACGGTTGTCTTTGGCCTTTGTAAAACAATTCTTTAGAGTCTGCATTTGTGAAACCACATTCCTTGTCCTTATCTTCAACTTAACTGCAGGTCTATAATCATTTACCTCAAATAGACAACAGACAGGGAATAATAACAAAATAAGGGATTTCCTACTAATAACTGTTGACAGTGCCAAGAATTGTGAAGAGTTGGAGATCTCATCCTACTTGACGGATAACAAGGTAGCCTGCTAATTTCATGGAAGCTGGCAGAAGACAAGAGATACTGGGTCAGAGACAAAGGACTTGCTTGCTTATTCAACACAGCAAACAGCATGATCTTCCTATTCAGGTCCCTCCTAGGTCCAGTGAGGGTACAGAGCAGTGGGCTCGGGTGGGCACAGCACACAGTAAGGCTGCATCACAACCGAGGAAACTCAAGCTCAGGAAACCCACATTTTTATAATGAGGTTGCAAGCAAATCTGCCTAACATTTGCCTTAAAAAAAAAAAAAAAAAGAGAGATTCTTTTTATTATGCTGGACAGCAAGCAAACTGCCCCTTGCCCGGGAAAGGGATACTATCTCAATCAAGGTTTTGCTTTAGAAACGTTGAAAAGAATAGTCCAGAACAGAAGCCAGTGCTATGCCTGCCTGAGAGGGTTGTAGTCAGTGCATGTAAAATATCAAAACTCAGAATACTCGTATTATCTTCCTTAATCAGCTTTTGGTAGAATAAAACAACACCACACATAAAATTGTTCAGTATTGTTCAATGCTGAATCAATGCAGGCTATTATTTATTTATTTTTTAATGTTTATTGTTTTTAAAAAAAATTTTCGTAACATTATTATTATTATTTTTTTTTTTTTTTTGAGAGACAGAGACGGAACACAAGCAGGGGAGGGGCAGAGAGAGAGAGGCAGACATAGAATCCGAAGCAGGCTCCAGGCTCTGAGCGGTCAGCACAGAGCCCGACGCGGGGCTCGAACTCACAGACCTCGAGATCATGACCTGGCTGAAGTCGGACGCTTAACCGACTGCGCCACCCAGGCGCCCCTGCCTTTAACTTTTTGATTAATTTCTAACCAATAATCTTTCTAGGTATTTTTTGTCTGTTTTTTTTAACTCCTTTTGTCTTTTAAACAGTTCATTTGTAGTAAGTTTAATAACCTCCATAAAACTTTTCAACTACTTAGGCATATTTTACATATCAGTCAGAAGAAGGTAGTTTGTTCTGGGTCACAGTAACAAAGGCTTATTTCTGTCTGTCTGTCTTTCTATATCTATCTATCTATCTATCTATCTATATTTATGAGTGCCAGGTGGGAGGGACAGAGAGAGAATCTGAAGCAGATCCCACATGGGCTCAATCTACAGGTGAGATCATGACCTGAGCTGAAATCTAGTTGGATGCGTAACCAACTGAGCTACCCAGGTGCCCCTGCTGCCCCATTATTTAAAAAAAAAAAAAAATTATTCCAGGGATTAATCAAAGTAAATAAATG
>NW_026059402.1:0-70681 GCF_023721935.1 Panthera uncia
TTCAAGCTTATCTATCAACAAACAATGGGGTAAAAAAAGAAAGAAAGCAAACTGATTCTTAAAAAGCCACAAATCTAGGCTGAGCTATGAAAGACTTGAGGATGGTCACCAGTGTTTTGGAAGTGCTAATGACACAATTGTAAGTAAATAATTGGTTGTCCTTACCCCGTGCTGTCTGCCTAGAATCATGAGTGGATGGTATTCAGCTCTGTGCAAGGGGAGATAAGAAGTGACCAAATAGGGGCACCTGGCTGGCTCAGTCAGAGCATGCGAACTTTGATCTCAGGGTCATGAGTTCAAGCCCCACATGGGGCATGGAACCTACTCAAAAAAATTCATTTAATAAAATAAAATAGAAGTGGCCAAATAAAACTGTGCTCTTGTTTCAATCCTCATCTCTGCAGACATTTCCCAGTTACAGTGAGGAAACTGAGGCACGTTTTCAGAAACTTCCACAGTGAATCCACTTTGTCCAATTTCATTATTTCTGGCAAAGACAGAATCACATGATAAAAAAAACTGAGTAGATACAGATAAACAGCCAAAATATGCCCACATTTATCTTAGAAAGTCTCGGCCACATCTGCATGGAAATGGATGAAGCAAGTCTTCAGAGGCTGGTTGGTTAATATTTCCACAAGAAGAACTCCAGTGATGTACTGAGAGGTAGGAAACTTTTAGCAACTTCTTGGCCATTTTCCTGGGTTGCTGGGTAATAACCTATACTGGTGAAGGCTCATCAAATCTCTGTATGCGAATTTCACAACTTTGTAGAATCATTACCACAAAATTTCCTGTCTAGCCACCCATATTGCTTACATATAACTGGTACAAAGCCTTGGTTACTGAAGGGGACTTTTGAGAACTACTTCGAGCCCTTTTGAAAAGTCAAGTTATTCCCCAGGTGTATTCCTGCATAATCGGTGTGATTTTTAAAAGATATTCCGGGTCTCTTCTTGTGGCAAAGTAAGTTCCTTTGGTGGGGTTTCTCAAGCAGCCTACGGTCACCATTAATTTCAGCCTTTTCCATGGCAGATCAATCCTGAGATCAAACATAGATGCCTTCCTGTCAATAACTGCCCCAATACACTGCTACAAGTGGCCAAGATAATGTGATAAAAACCTATTGAAATGACAACAGTTTTCCCCATGAAATGCATCCTTTGTGGGCAGATCATCCATATTCATTAGTGAGTAGTTTACATTCTTTAGGCAGTTTCTCTCTCAGTCACCCTCTCCACACCAAGTTTGAGACACAATCCGATCTCGCATTACACAGGCAGTAACTGTGAAATTTCATCCTCTCTGCATCCCAGCATCCTGTAGACTTGGGGGAGCCCACTGTGAGAGAGTGTCCAGTGTAGAGGGGCGGGGGCTGGGGATCAACATTCACTATGGCTCTTCAAGAGTTTTTAAACAGAATATCATCATTAGGACAGAAGGAAAGAGTCCCCTGATCCATAAAACAGTGCTGTAGTTCAACATGTGGGTTTGCTCTTACAAGAGTCCCCAGAAAGCAGAAAGATAACATGTTGGAAGGATTTGAGATGCTAATAATCCACATGAAGTGCTTAGCACAGTGCCTGATACGTGATGGGCATTCAATGAATGTTAACTGCTCTTATTATTTGAAATGATGGAGTTTCTCTCTTAACATCCAGGATAATTCCTTACACTTCCATAGCAGCCTAATCTCTAGACGACAGTGTTCTTGAGCAGAAGAAGCTGGTACCTAACATTCTGTGGCCAAATACAGCTCCAGACCCACAAGGTGCAGCAACCACGGCAATCCATAGGGGCTGCCTTCCTGGAAATGTACTAACCTCTCCTGGGAAGCCAAAAGCCTGCTTGACGCTCCCAGCCCCCACCCAACCCCTGATGCTCTGAGTTCAAGGCCAGGGAATGCCCCTTTTTAGTCAAGTAACATGGTTCAGCAACAGCTACCATTTGTAAAGATAAATACAAAAGAAAATGAGTAGCCCTGGGAAGGCTTCAGGCACTTGCTTTAAGTTTTAGTAGGTTCAGCATAGACTGCACGAGCTGTTCCTTAGGAGCTGTGAGCCCTTGAACGGTAGTCATGGCAGCAGAAGTAAAACCTGGAAGTCCATTGTTTGTTATTTCCTTTTTTTCTCCACTTCTGTGTCTGATCTGTCTCAGTGATACAAGGCATCCTGACTTGGTTCTGGGTGGTCTTCCTCTGTTGACCTCATCATTGAAACACTTTGCTACCCCCTTGGGATCCTGGGAGGAGAAGTTATAAAGCATCAAGAAACTTTAGGAACTACAGGGACTCCTGAAAGTATCACAAGACCAGTGATTGGGCATCTGTTGATGAGCTTGGGCAAGGTCAAGTATTGCTACATCTGCCTCCTCCCAGAAGAGATGAGAGGCTGTGCACTAAGCCCCAGGCATATGACATGGGTGCTGCCTTCATCCAACATCTGTAGATTTCCCCAGTTACACCAAAATCTTTAAGCTCAAAGAATCCCAGCTCCTCTGTGGACTACCTGTGAGAAAATTGAGCAGCCTCAGTTCCTTCATCTGTAAAATGGGAATAATAATTGTATCTACTTGGGGAGCCTGGGTGGCTCAATCGGTTGATCATCCGACTTCGCCTCAGGTCATGATCTCACAGCTTGCGAGTTCGAGCCCCTTGTCGGGCTCTGTGCTGACAGCTCAGAGCCTGGAGCCTACTTCAGATTCTGTGTCTCCCTCTCTCTCTGCCCCTCCCCCACTCATACTCTGATTCTCTCTCTCTCAAAATAAGTAAACATAAACAAACTTTAAAAAAATAATTGTATCTACCCTATAAGGTTATTGTGAGGTGGAAAAGTATATGTTAAACATTTAGCACAGCATTAGGCAAATGGTAAATGCCCAACAGAGGTAGCCCCTACTCTTTGAAAGTTTGCATTATGCCACTTTACATTTTTTTAAACTTTTCTTTAAGTATTTATTTATTTGTTTTTGAGAGAGCACGAGCAGGAGAGGGGCAGAGAAAAAGAGGGAGACAGAGAATCTGAAGCAGCCTCCAAGCTATCAGCACAGAGCCCAACTCAGGGCTAGATCTCGGGAACCAAGAGATCATGATCTGAGCCAAAGTTGGATGCTTAACCAACTGAGCCACCCAGGCGCCCCCTTTACTTTCTTTTTTTTTTAAACATGCCACTTTGCTTTTAAGAAAAACCTACACTGGTACCTGCTGTTGCTAACCAAAAGAAACTTAAGAACATTTTTGTTTTTACCAAAAAAAAAAGGTGAAAAGCAAAAACCGTGTTGAATGTTTGTTTTGCAGCGAACCGCTGTAGAGACAGCACCCACCGCCAAGCCCCTGACCCCAGAACTGCACTCATATGCCAACATCAGCCTCCAGAGGTCTGAACTGTGTCTGCGAGCACCTGTGCTTTATCTCGATTTATTTTGTGCATCCGTTCGCAAGACGTGTCCTAAGGTATCAGAAAAACCTCAGAGGTTACTTTTTGGGTCTGGGAACACTCAAAACCTTTTCCATATAAATTAATAGTAATTGCTTCTTTGCTTTATGCTATTTCAACTTACGAAAGTTTTCATAGGAATGTTCTACTTTCAGATAGCCAGGGAGACCTGTATAGAGAAGAAACAGAAAAAAAGAGAGAGAATGAGAAAAGCCATTACCAGGGCAAGTATTACAAGCCATTAAGTACCTTCTAGTGACACTCGTAGCATAGATCACAGATTTGTAATCTGGAGTTCATGACTCCTTAGAGGAACTTAATTAAATCGTATGCTTATGAGCATTTTCTTTATGCTTTCTTCTTGTGAGAAGTCACAAGCTTTCACCAGATTCTCAGATTCCCTGCTCTGGAAAAGGTTAAGAACTACCATAGCTTCTATTTCTTAAAAAGAAATTCCTTCTGTATGTAAGAGATGAATCACTGGGTTCTACTCCTGAATCCAAGACTACACGGTATGTTAACTAACTTGAATTTAAACGAAAAAAAATAAAAATTAAAAAAAGAAAGCTGTTCTGGGGCGCCTGAGTGGCTTAGTCGGTTAAGCATCTGACTTCAGCTTGGGTCATGATCTCACAGTTCGTGGGTTCAGGTCATGCGTCGGGGTCTGTGCTGGTGGTGCAGAGCCTGCTTGGGATTCTCTCTTTCTCCCTCTCACTCTCTGCCCCTCTCCCACTTGCACAATAAATAAATAAATAAATAAATAAATAAATAAACCCCTCTATCTCATACCCATTAGGATGGCTGCTATCAAACAACAAAATAGCAAGTGTTGTTGAGGACAGGGAGATTGGAACGCTTGTGGTAGGGATGTAAAACGGTGTAGCCACTGTGGAAAACAATACCACAGTTTCTCAAAACAGTAACCTAGAATAGCCATCTAATCCAGCGATGCCACTTCTGAGTGCATAGCCAAAAGAATTGAAAGCAGGGTCCCAAAAAGATATCTGCACGCCATGTTCATGGCCAAGATATGGAAGAGACCCAAGGGTCCATCAATGGATGAGGGGATAAACAAAACAGGGCCTGCAAACAATGGAATATTATTCTATCGGTCTGCCATCACAAAATGCCATAGAATGGGTAGCATCTACAACACGAATTTATTTTCTCCTAGTTCTGGAGGCTAAGACTCCAAGATCAGGTTTCTGGCTAGTTTGGGTCTGGTGAGAGCTCTCTTCCTGGCTTGCAGAAGGCCACCTTCTTGCTACGTCCTCACATGAGCTTTTCCTTGATGTTTGCACAGAGACACAGAGACTGAGCTCTCTGGTGTCTCTTCTCATAAGGACACTAATCCTATCAGATCACGGTCCTACCCTTATACCATCCGCAAACATTCAGTTCATAACAATTACTCATCCTTTAAAAGGAAGGAAATTCTGACACTTGCAACAATATGGATCCATCTTGAGGACACTGTGCTGAGTGAAATAAACCAGTGGCAAAGACAAACCGTGTATAATTCCACTTCTAGGAGGGAACTAGTAGTTAAATTTATAGAGACAGTCAGTAGATTGATGGTTTCCAGGGGCTGAGGGTGGGAAAGAAAGGAATAGGGACTTATTTTAATGGACACAAAGTTTTAGTTTTACAAGATGAAAGGAGTTTTGGAGATTGGTTGCACAACAATATGGATGTGCTTAATACTGTTGAACTGTACATTTGAAAATGGTTAAGATGACAAATTTTATGTGAGGTGCCTTTTACCAAAGTTAAAAAAAATACGAAACAAATAAAGCCCCACTGAGGGCATTGTTCAATTCTTGCCCCGAATGGAGCATATACCTTGAAATGAGATAGACCTGGGATTATCTCTGACCTTCCAGTAGACCTGAGCATGAACTTGAACAATCTACAAAAATGCTCTTAAACCAGGAGCACCTGGGTGGCTCAGTCAGTTGAGCATCCAACTCTTGTCCACATTGAGCTGTGCTGAGTGTGGATCCCGCTTGGGATTCTCTCTCTCTCTCCCTTTGCCCCTCTCCCCTGCTCACACACACTCTCTCTCTCTCAAAATAAATAAACACTTTTTTAAAAAACGTTCTTAAACCAAAATGTACATTTTATCTTTCAAGTGACTAAATCTTATTGAGCACCAGATTCCCTAAAGACTTGTTTGGGCCTCTATCAACAAATTTCCAGTGGTCAGGCTGTTTAACAGCCCTGGAATGGGTTCTCCAGCCTTTGCTAGACTTGGTAACCTTAACTGGTCCATGCATTTTTGGGACTGTGCACTTTCTCTGTTCCGCGTGTTTATTCCAGACAGCATTTTATTTCAGAAATAAAGAACATCACCCCATTGGCATTAAACTTGGTGAGGTTGTTCGCCAACACGGTACCTCATGAAGCTACCATGAACACCTGACAAAGACCCTTTTGGTTATTTAGACACATCTGGTCCAACTCTGTAATAGAATCATTGAAACCAGGCTCTTAGTTTCACATCAGAGAGGAGCTGGAATTCACCCCATGAGATGGTTGACACAGAAGGGCCTCAGCAATCATTTCTTCTCTCCCCCTTGCATTTAAACATGAGGAAATGGAGGCCCTAAGAGGGGTAAGGGACTTGTTTAGTAGAAATTAAAGGTAGGAAAAGGAATCAAACCCAGGCCTTCGGAGACCAAGTTCAGACATATTTCTACTATAACAGGTTGCCTAACAAAAATATAAGTGCCTCATGAGTTTCCAAGCCATCTCTGCTCAGAAACCTAGCCAATCTTCTCCGTATTGCTTCAGCTTTAATATATGCACTGTCAAAGGGAACATATATAAAAATGAACATTGTTAACGATGATAATTAAATCCTGGACTCATCTCTACATTCTGCTATAACGGCACGCATCACATCATCTTATAACTGTCTCTTTGCTGGCCCACCTCCCCTTCCTCCTCCACCAGACTGTAGATCCCCTGACAACAGCGATTGTCTTATCCCCAGCCTCGAGCACAGTACCTGATACAAGGCTGACCCCAGATAGATGGCAGTTAGACCATTGATTGGGCAAGCGAGGTATGTACCATCTATAATGGCAAATATTCATTTCACCCCTTAGTCCTAGAGGAAGCCAGGTGTCTGGGAAAACCTATGGCATATGCAGAGGCCCCAATGAATTGCCAGAGCCTAAGAGAATTCTGCAGATGCCTTGCAGGGTTTTTTTTGTTTTATTGCTTTATAATAAAATTAAAGCCTCATATGCATGTCAGGAAGCAGAATGGCTGAATCAAATATTTTAGCATGTTGCGAATTTTAAGCATAAGATCTGCTCTATTTTCAGAATTAAGTCAGTTATTCATTAATCCTTTATGTATCAAGAACCAGGGTGGCCCAGCCAAAGATACGCCATCTGGCAACCAAAAGCGATTTCAAAATAAGCTTAACTCCTTCATTTACGTTTCTCAAAAACCATGAAGTGGAACTTTAATATACAGTCCAGAGAAGCCATTATTAGAAAGGCCTGACCATTTCCTGACCATTTTCCTCGCTTTCCTGTCATTGCTTCAGTACCGGCACGCTTCCGGATCAAAGTGGTGGAATCACACCACAAAATGATCTCTCCCGCCCCCAACCCGTAAAACAGTCCTTAATTCATTTTAAAAAGGTATAAGCCCTCACTAGAAAAGAGAATAAGCGGCAGGACACAAATAGAAGATTTCAACAGCATTCTGCAAGATGGTTAGCCCGTGGAGGGACACACAAGAACAACTACTGAGCGAGCAGAAGTCCCAACCAAGAGTGACGTGACCGGCATTACGCTCAGAAAGGCTCTCAGCCTGCCTTGAAGGCATACAGAGAGGCTTGAGATTCAGAAACACTTGGTAGAAGTGAAATGTGAGGCTGCCACGGAGAATTTCAGAAGATGTATATATGGAGCTAGTGACCTCACCACCACTGTCCCCTGACACCATACCTCACACACACATGTAGAAACACAGACACCTGGAAGCAATACAAATTCCCTCCAGGCAAACAATCAGACAACTTCTTAAAGCAATTGAATGTTCCAGGGAAAAGAACTCTGTGTTCTGGCATTGAGAGGCCCAAGATAATAGAGAGCAGTCTTCCTGATCCCCCTGAGACAAAGCCTTCCATTCGACAAGCCCCACCTACAAGACGCAAAAGGATGTAATCCTTCTAAAGGGAAATGTAGCAATACCGAACAAAATCACATATGCACCTGTTCTCTGACCATCAAGTCCGCTTCCACGAATTTACCAAATGATACATACTCAAAACTATGCATAAGTCTATTCGCTACAACTGTATTTTATTTTTTATTTTTTTTAACGTTTTTTTTTTTTATTTATTTTTGAGACAGAGAGAGACAGAGCATGAACAGGGGAGGGGCAGAGAGAGAGGGAGACACAGAATCCGAAACAGGCTCCAGGCTCTGAGCTGTCAGCACAGAGCCCGACGCGGGGCTCGAACTCACGGACCATGAGATCATGACCTGAGCCAAAGTCGGACACTCAACCGACCAAGCCACCCAGGTGCCCCGCTACAACTGTATTTTAAAAAGGTATAAGCCCTCACTAGAAAAGAGTGTATTTGGTGGGGTTTTTTCTTCAGTTTTTATTCAAATTCCAGTTCGCTAACATACAGGGTAATATTAGTTGTAGGTACACAATATAGTGATTCAACACTTCCATTCTTCACAACCGTACTCCTTGAAACCCATCACTGATTTAACGCATCCCCCCCACCTACCGCCTGTCAGGTAACTATCAGTTTGTTCTCTGTTTCTTGGTTTGCCTCTTTCTTGCTCTCTCTTTTTTCCCCTTTGCTCATTTGTTTCATAAATTCCACATATGAGTGAAATTATATGGATTTGTCTTTGACTGACTTATTTTGCTTAGCATAATAGTCTCTAGTCCCATCCTTGCATTGCAAATGACAAGATTTCCTTCTTTTTATGGCCGAGTAGTATTCCATTGTGTATTTATATATATACACATATATATATATATATATATATATGTGTGTGTGTGTATATACACATATATGTACACCACATCTTCCTTATCCATTCATCAATCAGCGAAGACCTGGGCTGTTTCCATAATTTGGCTATTGTACACAATGCTGCTATAAATAAAATAATGGGGTGCATGTATCCCTTTGACTTAGCATTTCTGTATTCTTTGGGTAAATACCTTGTAGTGCAATTGCTAGGTCATAGGGTAGTTCTGTTTTTATCTTTTTTGGAAACTTCCATACTGTTCTCCAGAGTGGCCATGCCAGTTTGCATTACCACCAACAGTCAAGAAGTTTCCTCTTTCTTCACATCCTCACCAACACCTGGTGTTTCTTGTGTTGTTGATTTTAGTCATACTGACAGTGTGAGGTGACATCTCATTGTAGTTTTGACTTGTACTTCCCTCATGATGAGTGATATTGAGCATCTTTTCATATGTCTGTTGGCTATATATATATATATATATATGTATATATATATATATATATATATATATCTTCTTTGGAAAAATGTCTATTCATGTCTTCTGTTCAGTTTTTAATTGGATTATTCATTTTTTATGTGTTGAGTTATATAAGTTCTTTATAGATCTTGGATATGAACCTTTATCAGAAATGTCATGTGGAAATATCTTCTCTTATTCCATGGGTTATGTTTTAGTTTTGTTGATTGTTTCCTTCACTGTGCAGAAGATTTTATTCTGATGAGGCCCCAATAGTTTATTTTTGCTTTTGTTTCCCTTGTCTCAGGAGACATATCTTGAAAGAAGTTACTATGGCCAATGTCAAAGAAGTTACTGGCTGTGTTCTCTTCCAGGATTTTTATGGTTTCGGGTCTCACATTTAGGTCTTTAACAGATTTTGAGTTTATTTTTGCATATGGTGTAAGACAGTGGTCCAGTTTCATTCTTTCCCATGTAGCTGTCCAGTGTTCCCAGCACCACTTGTTGAAGAGCCTGTCTTTTCCCATTATATATTCTTTTCTGCTTTGTCAAAGATTAATTGACTATACAGTTGTGCATTTATTTCTGGGTTTTCTTTTCTGTTCTATTGATCTATGCATCTACTTTTATGCCAGCACCATAGTGTTTTGATTACTACAGCTTTCTGGTATACCTTTGAGTCCAGAATTATGATGTTTCCAGCTTTGCTTTGGTTTTTCAAGATTGCTTTGGCTATTCAGGTCATTTGTGCTTCCATACAAGGTTTAGAATTGTTTGTTCTAGCTTTGTGAAAAATGTGGTTGGTATTTTGATAGGGATTCCATTAAACCTGTAGATTGCTTTGGGTAGTATTGACATTTTAACAATATTTGTCCTTCCAATCCACAAGCATGGAATGTCTTCTCATTTCTTTGTGTCATCTTTAACTTCTTTCATCAGTGTTTTATAGTTTTCAGAGCACAGGTCTTTCACCTCTTTGGTTAGGTTGATTCCTAGCTATCTTATTTTCGGTGCAATTGTAAATGAGATTGATGTTTTAATTTCTCTTTCTGCTCCTTTATTATTGGTGTATAGAAATGCAACAGATTTTTGTGCACTGATTTTGTATCCTTCAACTTTACTGAATTCATTCATCAATTCTAGCAGGGTTTGTTTGTTTGTTTGTTTGTTTGTTTGTTTTTTGGTGGAGTCTTTTGGGTTTTTGCAACTGTATTTGTAATAGTGAAAAACAGGACCCAAATGTCATCAGTAAGAATGGATTGAATAAACATTGGGACATCAAAACAAAGCCCTGCAACTCCACAAAGAAATGAGGAAGCCACCTATAAATTGCTGAGTCTGTGTTCATGATATATTGTTAACAGAGGAGGAAAAATCAAAGCATCGAACAATGTTTACAGACTATGTTACATTTTATGTAAGAAGGGAGGAAATATGAATGTAAAAATATGTATTTATACTTTTTACATAATGGAAGAATAAAACAAAACCAATTTTTAAAAACCCTTACCTAAATGCTTACTTGAAACCAAATCTTTAAAATGCTCACCTAATTTTTTTTATTTATTTATTTTGTGAGAGAGAAAGAACGAGTGGGTTAAAGGCTGAGAGAGGGAGACAGAGAATCCCAATGCACTTTGCTCTGCATTGCCAGCAAAGTGCCTGATGCAGGGCTCCAACTCACAAACCGAAAGATCATGACCTGAGTCGAAACCAAGAGTTGGACGCTTAATGGACTGAGTCACCCAGGCGTCCCTGAAATGCCCACTTTAAAAACAGAGACTAGCAGACTCAATAAAAAAGCAAGACGTAACGATATGTCCTTTACAAAAAACACACTGTAAACATAAAGATGAAAACAAGTCGAAAGAAAAAGGTTGAGGAAAGACCTACAAAGACGCCAAGCATCAGCAAGCCGGTATGACCCTAAGAATAACAGGCAAAGTAAACTTCAAGAGACAGTGTACTTACAAGAAGTCAAGCAGGGCATTTCATTCCAGTAAGAGGTCAGTTCATCAAGAAAACATAACAATCTGGGGCACTTGGGTGGCACAGTCGGTTAGGCGGCTGACTTCGGCTCAAGTCGTGATCTCACGGCTCCTGGGTTCCAGCCCTGAGTCGGGCTCTGCGCTGACAGTTCAGAGCCTGGAGCCTGCTTCGGATTCTGTGTCTCCCTCTACCTCTGCCCCTCCCCTGCTCGCACTCTGTCTCTCTCTCTTTCAAAAATAAACATTAAAAGAATTTTTTTAATGAAAAAAAGAAAACAGAAAAAAAAAAAACATAACAATCTTGAGTGCACTTCATAACACAGCTCCCAGATACATGAAACAAAATTTGACAGAAGTGATTTTCCCAAGAGTTCCCTGTACTTGAAGAGGCTAAGTCTCTCGCTTGTCACTTTCAGAGCATGTCTGGAGTTGACAGCCAGCTGCTTGCCCTGAGTTAACTTTTTTAAGGCTCCCCATGCCATTACCGAAAGCCAGCACGATCCACAGCCTGTGCTAATCATTGCCCCTAAGCGTCCAAGTCCCCCAGCCACTGCATCAACAAATGCCTCACTTTCCCCTCCCCATCTTACACCTTATCCAAATTAACCACAGGCAGAGAGCGTCAATGGTGATGCCATTGCATGCCAGGTGTGATCACTCCCTTGTCACAAATAGTGGGGTCCTTAAGACTTCAGTTGGTCTGTGATCCGGCTCTGACATTCTGTCTGTTTTCTGGGGTCACACCTGTTCTCAACTCTCTCCGAGTCTCCCAGACAGCAGAGCCTGAGACAATCCCAAAGAGCTAGAGTTTGGAGAAGAGGGAATGAGACAGGGAAGTGGGAGAGCCATTAGGAGGATGGCCATTAGGAGGATGCCAGCTGGTCATTGCCTTAATGTGCACGGTCCTGTGAGACCATCTGTTTCTCAGCACAATCTGTCTAGGAGGGGAGAAGGGGGGGATGAGATCTGATCAACTGGCTCCCATGTCCACTGTCAAAGCGTGGCCCTGGGGATGCACCCAGTGGGGACCCCCATTGTCTGCCACTTCAGCATTAGCAGGAAAGCCTCTGGGCATGGGGGAAGAATCACATAGCATGGGCACAAAGGAGGTGCTGTCCAGGCACACACGATGGTGATCAGAGTCCATGGAAAGATGCTTCTAGAGGCAACAGCTCCAACAGGACATCTGAGGCAAAGAATCCAGATGGTACATAGGAGGCCTCTGATACAGAATATGTACAAAACCTACACCAAACAGTACATTCAAATGTGAAACGTTGGATGCTTTTCCCTCAAGTTGCAGAGAAAACAAAGTTGCCTAGGAGCTCCGTTTGTATCAAAAATGAACCTGGGGTCAAAGGGAGTTTGGTAAAGGAGAAGGAAGTAGGAACTATAAGGATTGGAAAGGAAAAAACAAAGCTGTTATTATTCACGGAGAATATGATTGTGTGTTTAGAAAATTCAGAAGAATCTATACATTAACTATTAATAATGAATTTATTCGAAACCATGAGAAAAAAGTCCGTTTAAAAATCAATTGTAGGGGCGCCTGGGTGGCTTGGTGGGTTAAGCGTCCGACTTGGGCTCAGGTCATGATCTCACGGTCCGTGAGTTCAAGACCCACGTTGGGCTCTGTGCTGACAGCTCAGAGCCTGGAGCCTGTTTCAGATTCTGTGTCTCCCTCTCTCTCTGCCCCTCCCCTGTTCATGCTCTGTCTCTCTCTGTCTCAAAAATAAATAAACGTTAAAAAAAAATTTTTTTAATAAAAAATAAAAATCAATTGTATTTTGGGGCACCTGGGTGGCTCAGTTGGTTGAGCATCTGACTATGACTCAGGTCATGACCTCACTGTTCATGAGTTCGAGCCCCACATCAGGCTCTCTGCTGTCAGCGAGGAGCCTGCTTGGGATTCTCTGTCCCCCTCTCTCTTTGCCCCTTCCCCACTTATGCTGTCTCTCTCTCTCAAAATAAATAAATAAAACTGAAAAAAAATCAATTGTATTTCCACATAGGAGCAACATGCTAATAAAAAATGAAATTTTAGGGATGTCTGGGAGGCTCAGTCGGTTAAGCGTCTGACTCTTGATTTTGGCTCAGGTCATGATCTCATGGGCTCTGTGCTGACAGTACAGAGCCTGCTTGAGATTCTCTCTCTCCCTCTCTCTGTCCCTCCTGCACAAGTGCACATTCTCTCTCTCTCTCAAAATAAATAAATAAACACTTTCAAAACGAAATTTCAAAATAAATGCCACTTAGGGACACCTGGGTGGCTCAGTCGGTTAAGTGTCCAACTTCGGCTCAGATCATGATCTCACAGTTTGTGCTGACAGCTCAGACCCTGGGGCCTGACTCAGATTCTGTGTCTTCCTGTCTCTTTGCCCCTCTCCTACTCCCCCTTGTCTCTGTCTCTCTGTCTCTCTCTGTCTCTCAAAAATAAACATTAAAAAAGTTAAAATAAATTCCTTTTAGGACAGCATCAAAATCATCAAACATTGCCTGGCTTTGGAGCCTATGGATGTAGAACATATAGCTCAAAAATGATTATTTTTAAAAAGAGAAAACAAAACAAAAATACTCAGGGTTCTGGAGCTGTAGATTTCCATTTCCATTTCACTTTGTTCATGTTGCATATTTCTCCCCGGCAAGGTCCAGATCCCATCTATGTGAGAGTCTCTCTCTCTCTCATAGGGTGAGACCTGCCATGTGGATTGAAAGAAAAATAATTAATGGTAGAAATAATGCTGCAAGACTGCTTCTGGAGGGCTCCCGAGGAAAAGCGAAGCACGCTCGGGGATCCGGCACGGCAACTACACACAGCAGCCAGGATCTGAAAGCAGAGTGAAGAAATGTCACAAACCTAATGATGGAGCAGGAGACTGAGAGCCTCTGGCCCCTCTGTCCTTCGACATCAACACGGTGGTAATCGGATCTGCTCCACATCTCTCTGAGTCAAAAGGGAGACGACTTTTTTCTCACCTTCGGGAGAAGGAAGCTGTGTCACTTCCAAGGGATTCTGGAGAAGTTCCCTAGGGGTTGGTTGGAAGCTCTTCGAACACTTTCACCCACTACCGTACCCAGAGCCCTGGCACCTCGCCTCCCAGCCTCCACTCATTTCACCAACTGCCCCATTTTGTTTGTTTGTCTAAAATAAGTCTTCAAAGTGTGATGTTGCAACCATACGTCCCACACTTTGTCACATTCTGCCAGGACATTCTTTTGGGACTTTAGAAGCCTGTCTTGCCTGATATGTTAGACTCCAGGACCTTTTACCCACAGGGCACTTCGGCGGAGGTGACTAAGGTTGACAAGCTTTTAGAGGACCTACTGTAGTGTTAGGAACCAGGGGAAACACATGCGCTCTAAATATTAAAAAAAAAAAAATCAATATAAATACATATTTAAACGTCTATCAAATGTAACACGAGGCAGCTAATCGATTGCAACTCCAGTCAGCTATTCGTTGGTTTTGCATGAATTACATTCAGTCTGGCTCCAGGGTTCATTTCCATGTGTTTTGGGCGGCGCAGTCTCTAAAGTGAGCAGCGCCCCTGCCCTTCCGAAGTCTTACATGGCCCCCCCAGAACTCCCAAGGTGGATCTGCAGACTAGGACACCTTTCAGGAGTTTCACAGGGTGAAGATTAAATGAGAGCATAGAAATTCAAGTGCTTTGAAAGAAGTGTCTGCACAAATGCCAATAAATTTTTTAAGGTTCTTTGAGGACCTCTTCTGTCATTCTTTATCCTCTCCTTTTTCAAGATCAGAGAATGAGTCATGGCTCCCTGGAGACACTCCTACCCCCACCTCCTACTCCGGTTTCTCTGCTCACTCAATCCCACTCTAAATCTGCCACCCGGGCCCAGACAAAACGCAAGCAAAGGGAAATTCTCCGTCATTTCTTGTGCCCCACGGAAACTTGGTTTTTCTAAGTCTCACACATGGTGTTACACTATTTGCCAAGGGAAGCACCAGTTGAGGAAGGCTTTGGGACCTGGATTCCCAGGGGCAAATCTCGGGATGAGTAAGTGTCCCCAATGTCCCCTCTCCATTGTCATCTGTCCTGCTTGGAACCCTTCCCCATACCCCTTAAAATGTTCCTGGAATATTTAGCTCTTAGTTTTCTCCATGATCCAGGAAGAGGGGTGTTTCTTCCTGTCTTCCTCCCTATCTTTTTAGTTTGAAAGCTCCTTTCATCCAAAGCAGGATATTCTCTCATTACTGTTAATTCATGGGCAGAGGATGGTAATGATAATTATGACACTAATTATTGACCCAACTTCCTCCAGTCTGCTGACAGTGCAGCCATGAGAAGCAGTGCACTGCAAGACCACAGT
This sequence comes from Panthera uncia, assembly GCF_023721935.1. Taxonomy (NCBI): domain Eukaryota; kingdom Metazoa; phylum Chordata; class Mammalia; order Carnivora; family Felidae; genus Panthera; species Panthera uncia. The sequence continues at coordinate 15,227 of NW_026059402.1, forward strand.
TCTATCTGGGGTTTCTCCAGCTGCTGTTTGGATGTTAAAAACCATATTCATGATCTCTAGCATTTACTAGAGAACAATGTGATTAATCAAAATTTTGTTTATGGTAAAAAATGTCCAGGGCGCCTGGGTGGCTCAGTCGGTTGAGCATCCGACTTCGGCTCAGGTCATGATCTCACGGTCTGTGAGTTCGAGCCCCGCGTCAGGTTCTGTGCTGACAGCCCAGAGCCTGGAGCCTGCTTCGGATTCTGTGTCTCCCTCTCTCTCTGCCCCTCCCCCGCTCATGCTCTGTCTCTGTCTCTCTTTCTCACAAAACATATTTTCAAAAATTTCACTGGAGTGTTAAAAGACCTCAAGTCAGGAAGAAAGCAACAGGTGTTCTCGGAGGAGCTAATATTTCCTCACACTTCACATCACCTTCTGTGCAGTTACAGAGGTACAGACAGAAATAGAAATTTCCTTCACTGCTCACCAAACCTGCTTCTCCACCATCTCTGCTCCATTTCTGAGTCTGACATTGTTCATTGAGTCACTCTCTGAACCTTGGAGGCATTTTCGATTTCTCTTTTACCCTCAGCGTTCCAGGCACTGTCAGGTGCCTCATCGACGGTGCCCCGTCTCTACCTGGCGAGCACTGCTGTTCCATCCAGCCTGTTATCCTGACTCCCCAACTGGCATCTGATTGCTCTCCCAACCTGGAGCCTCTACCCACATACCCTCCACAAACTGAGGCTTCCTACGCTGCAGACCATATCGTTAAGAGCCACAGAGATTCCCCTACCCCTGATAGTCGGGGTTAAGGGGTTAAGGAAATTGCCTTATATTAGCAAATTAGGCTTCTTTTTTTTTTTTTTTAACGAGAAGTATTAATTTTACTAAGTTTCTTTTTCTTGCCTCTCTAAAACTCAGCAGGTAGAATTCTTACTGAATCTACTGATATGCTGTATCATATTAACATATTCCCCCCTTTTATGCCATTTTAACCCTCCTGAGACAAACATTACTTCCTTGTGATAGCAGATAATTGTTTTCCATTGAATTCAGTTTAGTAGTGTTTTGTTTGGGATTTTCACAGCTATGATTTTCAATAATTAGGGGTTTGCAAAGCAGTGATTTTCCAACAGTCAGCTGTAGGGCCCTTGGTTTCCACGGAGGCCCTAAGTGTAGCTGGGGGCGGGGAGGAGGCCAGGGGGGAGGGCGGTGAACGCAGGTAAGAGGCTTCATGCTCTTGGCTCTGCCTCAGCTGGAGATGCTTCATTCTTCGAAACCTCCTTCACACATGGGGCTTCTACATGTGGTTTTAGTATTCACGTTGGAGTGAAAGGAATTGGTCGTTTTCCATCTCTTCATATATCCTGACACACTTGAAATAGGCACGGGAAATAGTCTGTTCCTTAAGATCATTTGGACTTGGGTCCTCTTAATTGGGGGGTGGGGGGGTGTAGTAAGAGGGTCAGTAACTCTGAAGACTTTTTGGATTGAAATTTGTATTGAGATCATTGTAGATGCCCATGCAATTGTAAGAAATAATACAGAGAGGTTCCTTGTACACTCTGCCCAATTTTCCCCAATGCTGATGTTTTCAAAACTACGGTATGGGCCGCCTGGGCGGCTCAGTCGGTTGGGCGTCTGACTTCAGCTCAGGTCATGATCTTATGGTTTGTGGGTTCCAGCCCTACGTCGGGCTCTGTGCTCACAGCTCAGAGCCTGGAGCCTGCTTTGGATTCTGTGTCTCTCTCTCTTTCTGTTCCTCCCCCACTCGTGCTCTGTGTCTCTCTCTGTCAACAGTAAACATTAAAAACAAAACTAAAAAAAAAAAAAAACATAACTATGGTAAGCTGACAGGATATTGGCATTGATATAATTTATCAGTCTTATCTGGATTTCCCCAGTTTTAGTTGTACTTGTGTGTGCGTGTGTGTAAGAAATATACAATTTTGTGGGTTCAGGTATCGACCACCACAGTTAAGCTACTCAACAGTCAACAGCCCCTACATCACAGGGATGCGTCATGCTGCCCTTGTATAGTCACACCCACACCCCTCCTGGCACCCCTTCCCCTACCCACTTCTCATCCCTGAAAATCACTACTATGTCCTCCATTTCAAAATGTTTTCATTTAAAAAATGTTATATGGGGACACCTGGGTGGCTCAGTTGGTTGGGCTATTGCACTTTTCATTTCAGCTCGGGTCATGAGTTCCAGCCCTGTGTCAGGCTCTGGGCTGACAGCACAAGCCTGCTTGGGATTCTCTCTGTCACCCTTTCTCTGTCCTTCCCCCTGCCCATGCTCACGCTCTCTCTCTCTCTCTCTCTCTCTCTCTCAAAACAAAATAAGAAACATTTTATAAAAAAGATATTGGGGTACCTGGATGTGGCTCAATCAGTTAAGCATCCAACTCTTGATTTAGGCTCAGGTCATGATCTTGCGGTTCGTCAATTCAAGCCCTGCATGGATAGTGTGAAGCTTGCTTGGGATTCTCTCTCTCTCTCTCTCTCTCTCTCTCTCTCTCAAAATAAATAAATAAACTTTAATAAAAAAGACATTTATTTTTTAAAAAAGATGTTAATGTCTTAAAAAAATTTTTAACAAAAAATAAAAATGCTATCTGAATGGAACCATCCAGTGTGCGACCTATTGGGATTGGCTTTTGTCACTCAGCCTAAGTCCCTGCAGGGCACCTGGCCAGCTCAGTCAGTGGGGCATGTGACACTTGACCTCAGGGTTGTAAGTTCATGCCCCATGTTGGGTGTAGAGTTTACTTTTTAAAAAATTGTTTTTAATGTTTTTATTTTTGAGGGAGAGAGAGAGACAGAGCATGAGCGGGGGAGGAGCAGAGAGAGTTGGAAACACAGAATTCGAAGCAGGCTCCAGGCTCTGAGCCATCAGCACAGAGCCCGATGCAGGGCTCAAACCCACAAACTGTGAGATCATGACCTGAGCTGAAGGCGTTTACTTTAAAAAAATAATAAAATAAAACAAAGTCGTTGGCTATTCATTCAAGTTGTTGCCTGAACCAATAGTTTTTTCCCTTTTCATTGCTGAGTGCTATTCCATGACATGAATGACCCATGGTTTAACTGTTCATCTGCTGAATGACACCTGGGTTATTTTCAGTTTGGGGCTATTACAAATGAAACTGCTATGAACATCTGCATATGCGTTTTTGTGAGAACATAAGTTCTCATTTCTCTGGGATAATGCTCAATTGCTGGGTTAGATGGTAAGTGCATATTCCATTTTATAAGAAACTGCCAAACTTGTTCTCCAGGGTGGCAATGCCATTTTGTATCCCCACTAGCAAATGTATAAGGGATCCATGTTTCTGTGTTTCCTCCCCAGCATTTGGTGTTGTCACTATTTTTTATTGTAGCCATTCTGATAGGTAGGTGGTGAGAGCTCATTGTGGGGTGGGTGGGGTTTTTGTTTTTGTTTTTGTTTTTGAGATATAATGGACATATGACATTATAGTAAGTTTCCAAGTTCATTGAGGGTTTTTTTTTTAATTTTTTTAAATGTTTATTTATTTTTGAGAGAGACAGAGACAGAATGCGAGTGGGTTAGGGGCAGAGAGAGAGGGAGACATAGAATCCGAAGCAGGCTCCAGGCTCCGAGCTGTCAGCACAGAGCCCTACGCAGGGCTTGAACTCACGAGCTGTGAGATCATGACCTGAGAGGAAGTTGGCTGCTCACCTGACTGAGCCATCCAGGCACCCCATTGTGGTTTTAATGGCTAATAAGGTTGAGCATCTTTTCATGTGCCTATTTGTCATCTCATACTCTTTTCAATAAAATCCAATATTCATGTCTTTTGCCTGTTTTCTTATTGGATTATTTGCTAACACTTTGATTGTTGAGTTTGAGACTTCTTTTTATATTCCAGAAACTAGTGCTTTGTTGGATGTGGGTTTGCAAATATGTTTTTTCCTCAGTGTCTAAATGTCTCTCTACATTCTCTTTTTTTACTTAAAAATTTTTTCATGTTTATTTATTTTTGAGAGACAGAGCATGAGCAGGGGAGGGGCAGAGAGAGAGGGGGACATAGAACTCAAAACAGGCTCCAGGCTCTGAGCTGTCAGCACAGAGCCCCATGTGGGGTTCATATGAATTTTAGTATAAGCTTGTTTATGTCTCTAAAAACCCTGCTGATGTAGTAATAAGAATTGTATTAAACCTATCAATCAATGTGGGGAGAACTGGCATCTTACTAGGTTGTTTCACAATCTATAAACACAGTATATCTCCATTTACCTATTTCCTCTTTGATATCTTTCATCAATTTTGTACACATAAAGTACCTGTTTTGTTACATGTATAATCCAATGATTTCATTTTCACTAGAGCCACTGTAGACATTGTGTTTCTATTTTCCTTTCTTGCATGTTCATTGTGATTGTATATAAATTCAATTGATTGCCCTGTGTTGATCCCGTATGCTGTGATCCTGAAAAAAATATTTATTAGTCTCTGAGGATTTTTTGCATGGATTCTTTGGAATTTTCTATGTAAATAATCACGTCATCTGCAAATAAAGATAGTTTTATCTCTTCCTTCCTCATCCGTATGCTTTTAATTTACCTTTTCTTACATTTCTGCAGTGCCTAGCACTTCCAGTACTAGACTGAGTAATAGTGATGAGTGGACATCCTTGCTTCTTTCCCCATTTGAGAGGGACATCAGTCTCTCACCATTAAGTTTAATGTTTAGTGTATGATTTTTGTAGATGCTCTTTACAAGTTGTGATAATTCCCCTCAATTCCAAACTTGTTGGAAGTTTTGATCACAAGTGGGTGTTGGATTCAAACGCTTTTTATGGATCAATTAATTGATATGATCATATAATTTTTGTGTTTTAGCCTATTGGTATGATAGATTTCACTGTTTGACTTTTAAATGTTGAACCGGCCTTGAATACCTGGAATAAATCCCAGTTGGTCATGGCATATAATTAATTTTTTAATGCCTTTTTTTTTTTAATTTTTGAGGGAGAGAGAGTGCATGTAGGGGAGGAGCAGAGAGAGAAGGGGACAGAGGATCCGAAGCAGGCTCTGTGCTGACAGCAGCGAACTGATGTGGGGTTCAAACTCACAAACTGTGAGATCATGACCTGAACCAAAGTCAGACGTTCAACCAACTGAAACACCCAGGCACCTCAATTAATTCTTTTTATACATCGCTAAATTCTAGTTGCTAATATTTTGTTGGAGAGTTTTGTGTCTGAATTCATGAGAGAGATCATTCTATAGCTTCCTTTTTTTTTTTTTTTTTTTACTGCTTTTGGCATCAGGGTAATACTAACTTCATGAAATAAACTGTGAAGTGTTCCTTTCTCTTCTATTTTCTGAAGAAAATATGTGGAATTGGCATTAGTTCTTTAAATGTTTGGTAGAATTCTCCAGTGAAACTATCTGTGCCTGGAGATTTTTTTTTCTGGGAGTTTTAAAATTACTAACTCAGTTTTTCTCATGGTTATAGGAAGAATCAGATTGACTATTTCGTCTTGGTTGAGTCTGACAGTTTGTAGTTTTTGAGGAAATGGTCAAATTTATCACTGTAAAGTTGTTTATAGTATACTGCTATTCTCTTTGTAGTAGAAGATCTACAGCCCCCCTTATTTTTTTTAATGTTTATTTATTTTTGACAAAGAGAGACAGAGCACGAGTGGGGGAGGGGCAGACAGAAAGGGAGACACAGAATCCAAAGCAGATGCCAGGCTCTGAGCCGTCAGCACAGAGCCCAACGTGGAGCTCAAAGCCACGAAAAGTGAGATCATGACCTGAGCCGAAGTCAAGATGCTCAACCGACTGAGCCACCCAGGCACCCCTACAATGCCCCTTATTTTTAAAAAAGAGAAAAAATTTGTTACTGTATTGTATGTTACAAAAGAACTAGAGTCTGGAATGCAGTTTAAAGACGACATATACCAACAACTGGCTTATGTAATATATCACTGCCATAATTCAAATTCGTTTTTATTTTGGGGTTGTTTAGTATTAAAAATTTGTGTTCACAGGATACATCAAGGTGTGTACCCTGTGAACACGGAAGCAGTGATTTTTTTTAATTATAATTCTGGAGCCTCAAACAAGCATTATAACTTCTCTGATTATTATTTCTTTCCTTTAATTATTTCTGGAACATGCCACACTGATCTTTATTTTTTTTTAAAGAAAAAAAATGAGTTTTTTTCCATATTGTGTGTTAACAGAGGGACCGAATCTATAGTGATATCCCGTTTCATTCTTGCTATTAATAGTTTGTGTCTTCTCTCTTTTTGCTTGTCATTCTTACCAGAGGCTTATCAATTTTATTGATTTTTTTTTAAGAACAAGATTTTTGCTCCATTGATTTTCTCTGTTGTTTCCCTAGTTTCCATGTCATTGATTACTTCTCCTGTCTCTATTCCTTCCTTCCTTCTCCTTGCTTTGGATTTATTTTGCTCTTCTTTTTCTAGTCCCTTGAGGCGGGAACTTGGGTTATTAACTTGCGACTCTTCTAATGGAAGCAGTTAGTGATACCTTTCTTCCCCCTAGTACTGCCTCAATGCATCCCACATACTGGGATATGTTGTATTTTTATTCATATTCAGTTGTGTCATCATTAATAGTCAGAAGTGTACGTGATTCGTTGCCCATGACCCACTCTTATACAAACGATGAACTTCAATGAACAGAGAGTTCTCAACCACATCTTGTGTTTAAAAAAAAAAAAAAAAAGGAAAATAAAAACACAGATAAATGCTTTCAAACTCAGGTGCACATCTGAGACATCATACCAATCTTGGAGGAAAGTCAGTAAGAAATTATATTGTATTAAATTATATTCTAATTATATTGGAAGAAGGGGGTGTAGGGAATGCTGTTGGCCAGCTGTGTGTAAGTTTTCTTCTGCGAGGGGGAAAATTCAGGTCACATTCTTGCTGGTGCATGACAAATCAGTCTTCTTCTAAGTCTGCCAAACAGCATCATGTGAAGACCTTCATGTCTCTGCTTACAACAGGTTTTATAGGGAATTGGACCTCTGTGGCTTTTAATATGGTATCATCTTGACAGATGTCTTGCTGAGATTGACTGTGTTGGTTTGTTTTGTTTTTTAAATTTCTTTTGAGACTTCCCTTCGACCCATGGATTATTGAAAAGCGTCTTGTTTAATTCCTACATGTTTAGAGACTTTATTTGTCTTTCTGTTATTGATTTCTACTTTGATTCCATTATGGTCAGAGAACACACTCTGTATGATTTCAATTTCTTTTTTTAGTTGACGTTCCTCTCATGGTCCAAGACCTAATGCTAGGGAATGTCTCATAGGCACCTGAAAGAGAATGTCTATGCTGTTGCCAGGGTGTTCTGTAAATGTAATTGTCCTTTTTAGATCTTCTACATCCTTGCTGATTTTGTGTCTGGTGGTTCATCAGTTGCTCTATCAGAGGAGAGTGGAGTGTTGAAGTCCCTAACCACAGTGGTGGACTTATCTCTCCATTTTTATGTTACATATTTTGAGGCTCTGATGTGTGGTGCACACATATTTAGAGCCATGATATTGTCCATCTTCCTGGTGGATTGACCCTTTTTATCAATAGCTTTTAAAATTCCTTTTTTTAACGTTTTTTTTATCTTGAGAGAGAGACAGAGAGAGCAAGCGGGGAAGGGGCAGAGAGAGGGAGAGAGAGAGAATCCCAAGCAGGTTTCATACTGAGCACAGAGCCCAATGAGGGGCTTGAACTCACGAACTGCAAGATCATGACCTGAGACAAAACCAAGAGTCAGACGCTCAACCGACTGAGCCTCCTGGGCGCCCCTAAAATTCTTTTATTGGCATCGAGCCTTTCACGGTTTCCACATATCTTTTTCTAATGTTTTTTTTTTTAATTTTTTAAATGTTTATTCATTTTTGAGAGAGAGAAAAAGAGCATGAGTGAGGGAGGGACAGAGAGAGAGGGAGACAGAATCTGAAGCAGACTTCAGGCTCTGAGCTGTCAGCACAGAGCCCCCACAAACCATGTGGTCGTGACCTGAGCCGAAGTCAGACACTTAACCAACTGAGCAACTGATATGCGTCCCCGCCCCCCGCACATCTTTGAGGTAGTTTTAACACTTGTATTTTCCCAGAAAATCTTCAGTATCATTGGGGTTCCCAAAGTGTTCTGTTTCACCTCAGCGCATTGTGGGTGTAGGCCTACATGGTGTTTGAACGTTTATACGATATGAACAACTATCTGCAAACAGCATAGACTTCACCTGCATTGCTTTGTAAGATTTCATAATGTTCCTAAATGTGACGGTCTCTTTGTGTCCATTTGCAAATCGCTTTTTTTTTCTCACTCAACAGTTCAGTTTTCAAGATATATCCGTGTTGACACATAAGGATACTTCATTGCTCTCAACAGGCTGTGCTGTAACCCTTTGTGTGAATAAACATGAACACTTTATCCGTTCTAGTGACTCTTTGTGTGGTAGGAAAGCCGGTTCTATTATAGGCCTTCGTAGGGTCTACAGCAGGACAGTAACCAGGAGTCAGTCCCGGCTTTCCTCTTCCTTCTGGTCTTCTCATCTCTCCCAGCACCCCCATGACCCCCCCCCCCACACACACACAATATTCTTCCCAGGGCCATCTCTTCTTTTCTAGAATCTGTCCCTGCAATTTCCCCATGCCGGCTCTTTGTTTCTGCCTTGGAATGAATGCCTTCTCTGCCCCCTGTTAAATGCTACTCACCCAGCAAGGTCCAAATGCCTCTAAGACTGATCCTTCCCTCTCCCGTCCTGTCGCAGCATTATATCTGAATCTCAGCAACATTCTTAGTTTTATTTTGTGGTTCGTGTATTTTCTGCTCTATGGGGCACGATTTCTTTTTAAGGATAAAGAACGATGATTTATTCACCTCAGAGCCCCATCTCCCTCAGGAACTATTCATCTGGCAGCCTCGTGCCTAGAACATACTGAACGTTTTGAAATCAACATGTCAATGAACAAAGCCTCTGGCCTTTAAACAACTCCTCGGTCTCACTGCCACTCAGCTATGCAGGGACCCATAAGAGCATGGATCTAAATTGCATGGGGTACAGTGTCTATTTTCCCAGAGAAGCTCTTCTGGAGCCAGGCCCAGGAGTCCTGCCCTGCCTGTGCCCCTCACAGCTTTCCTGAATGCCAGGGAGAGGGCCTTGGGGGTGGAGGCCATCCCCTCACAACCAACTGGAGGGGATTTAAGCTTCTGACTTTGTTTTTAAATTCTCTTCTGAGGGGCACCTGGGTGGCTCAGTCTTGTTAAGCGTCTGATTCGGTTTCAGCTCAGGTCATGATCTTGCGGTTCGTGAGCTTGAGCCCCACGTCAAGCTCTGTACGGGCAGCACAGAGACTGCTTGGGATTCTCTCTCTCTCCTTGCCTGCCTCCCTCTCTGTCTCTCAAAATAAATAGACTTAAAAATTAAATTCGTTTTTGCTTAGGTGATAGATTCTATGCGCCCCCCCACCCCCCGCGGCAAAAAAAAGAAAAAAGAAAAGAAAAAAGAAAAAAGCAATAGATTCCCACAGCTCAGAACTCAAACCGTCTGACTTTCCTGCGCTGTTTCGACCTCGGTCCCTCAGTGGCCCCACCGCCTGTCCTCACTCAACAGGGACCACTGGGTCCATTCTCTGATCACCCTCACAGAGCATCTTCATTTACATACACGCCTTTACAAGCGAACTTGCTGATTTTTCCCACTTCGGGCTCCAAAGATAGCACAGTACACACACTGTTTTGCATTTCAACAGTTGTTCATTAACCATTGTTCCATACTGTGTGTTGCCTTCTGGTTTCTGGGAAGCAAGGGAGCAGGGCAGGCCCCAGCCTACATTTCTAAAAGGAGGCGTTTGTTCTGTGATGTTCTCTTATCTTCCTACAGCTCACTCCCACCCCCTGGGTCCAGCTCCCCCACTGCTGGCATCACAGGCTGGGCTCTGGACATCTAAATCTCCTTCCCGGTGTCTCTGCAGGTGCCCCGACCCACAGGCTGAAACTGTCACCCCCTTTGGCCTTACCATACCGCTAGTTTGGACTGTATGGCACAGAAACAGGAGTTTGCTTTTTTTAAATGCTTACTTCTTTTTTCTTTTAATTTTGTTTTTAATGTTTATTTTTGTGAGAGAGAGAGAGAAAGACAGAGCACGAGCGGGGAAGGGGCAGAGACAGAAGGAGACACAGAATCTGAAGCAGGCTCCAGCCTTTAAGCTGTCAGCACAGAGCCTGACGTGGGGCTGAAACTCACGAACCATGAGATCATGACCTGAGCCGAAGTCGGATGCTTACCCGACTGAACCACCCAGGCACCCCTAATGTTTACTTCTTTGAGAGAGAGAGAGAGAGAGAGAGAGAAGAGAGAGAGAGAGAAAATGCAGGTGCACAGGGGAGGAACAGAGAGAGAGAGAGAGAGAGGGAGAGAGAGAATTCCAAGCAGGCATCACAGTGTGAGTGCGGAGCCTGACGTGGGGCTCGAACCCCTGAGCCGTGAGATCATGGCCTGAGCCGAAATCAAGAGTCAGACACTTAACTGACTGAGCCACCCAGGAGTCCCGTGAGTATGCTTTTGCTAGCCAATAAAGGTCTAAGTTATGGCCTTCCGGGTGGTATAGGGAGAGTGCATTTGGGGAAGGGGCTTCATGGGCACCGCTGAAGGGGGACCGCTGCCACGTGGCTGCTGCTTCCTGGGGTGGAGGCAGCCGCCAGTTCCGAAAGGCTGCTTCCTCACGCAGTGCCCACACCACCACCAGGTGAAGGCAGGACACGGTCTGTTTTCCACAGCTTTTGTTCCTGCCAGACCCAGCCCTGCCCTGCTCCTTTATGCACCCACAGCCGACTCAGTGACTCATCGGTGACCTTGATCCCAGCTGCTCCCCCAGAGGAGCAATCACTGACACCTGGCCCCTCCCTTGGGAACTGAAGCTGACAAAGCCATCCCCAGCCCTGCCCTGGGCAGGCCCCATCTGACCAGGGGTTCCATCTTTAGGGAGCTTGACCCAAAATTGAAGAGCTGGCTGAACGTATCCAACACTGAGATCAGAAACCGCTGGCACGGGGCAGCTGGGTGGCTCAGTCAGTTGAGTGAGTGTCTGACTCTTGAGTTCCACTCAGGTCATGATCTCACAGTTTGTGGGTTCAAACCCCACATCAGGCTCTGTGCAGACAGCGGGGAGCCTGCTTGGGATTCTCTGTCTCCCTCCGTCCCTCCCTCTCTCTCTCTCTCTCTGCCTCTCTCTCTGCCAAAAGTAAATAAACTTAAAAAAAATAAAAAGAAACCACTGACTTAATGGTGGCTAACACACTGAAATCATTGAATAAATATTTGTTGAGAGCCCACTATGTGCCACGCACTTTCTAGGTCTGTAAACAGAGCAGCAAGACAAAGTCTTTGCCCTTGTAGAACTTACATTCTTGGAGAGCAGCCAGCCAATTAAATCCCCATACCAAATAAAATGTACGAATGTATGCACGTGTATATTTATACCGTCGATGTGTTGGGCCTGTATTGCCCACCAGGAACGTGTGCAGATGAGTGACTTGGGTTTAGCACTTGTTGCCACAATGGAGACCATGCACCATGGTCCAAAGGTGTTAGAAGAGCCTGCCTAGGATCTAGGCTTTGGGTGGGTGGTTTGGGAGAGGGCCCAAGGAAGCGGGGCTTTCTCTGGATTGGGTGCTGTCAGAAAGCAGGGATGAGTCTATTATAGTGTTGCTCAATAAACCCTATCTGAAAAACAGAAGACCAGATCAAGGTCACAGCTGTAATTAATAAACAGTACTTACACTAACTAGGAGAGGTGGATGTTTGGTATTTTGTGACCTGGACAATGCTTACATTTGCTGTGTTCAGACATGATTAGGAAGCAGTCTTATTTTTTGTTTTGACCTATCACGGCCAAGAGAAGCCTTGTCTGATGCTGACGTTCTGTGAGATTCTTTTTTTTTCTTAATGTTTACTTTTTGAGAGAGAGAGAGACAGAGTGTGAGCGGGGGAGGGGCAGAGAGAGAAGGAGACACAGAAACCAAAGCAGGCTCCAGGCTGTGAGCTGTCAGCACAGAGCCTGAGACGGGGCTCGAACCCACAAACCGCGAGATCATGACCTGAGCCGAAGTCGGACGCTCAACCGACTGAGCCACCCAGGAGCCCCTCTGTGAGATTCTTTATTTTCAGCAGGAGAACATCATGCAATACATGCAGGTCCAGTTTCTAGATGTCAGGACTGCTTCCCACTTTTCCCCCACCCCCCAAAATATATACATATATAAATATAATTTCAGGCAGAAAAAAAGTGCTGTGGAGTAAGGCTAGGGATTCCCAGGATGGGGAATGTGGTTACTTTAGAGAGGCGGTCAGGGAGGCCTATGTGGTCATGTAACATTTGAGCAGACCTAGAGAAGCAAGGGAGTGTTCCTGTGTGGCCATCAGAGCGGAAGAACTTTCTGGGTAGAGCCAGCCAGCAAAGGCAGAGGCCTCGAAGTATGAATGCGTTTGGCTTGTTTGAGGCCTGGCAAAGGGGTCAGGGATTCTGGAGCAGAACGGGTGAGGACAGGGGAGTGGAAGATGATGTGTGGCCAGATCAGGTCAGGCCAACAGAAGGACTCTGGCCTCGACTCTGAGATGAGAGGATCCTGAGGGAAGGACGACACATCATGTGGTAAGATCCCTCTGGCCGCTGTGTTGAGAACAGACTCTAGGGGACAAGAGGGAAAGGAGGGAGGTGAGCTGGGTGTCTGCTCTGATGACCCGGGGGAAAGACGATGGTGGTTTGGAGCAGTATGGTGGTAGCGGTGAACTTGGTGAGACCCATTTGCTCAGACTTGACAAGGATTAGAGGTCGGTAAGGGAGGGCGGGGCCAAGACTTCATTTGAGCAAAAGACCGAGTTGTTGTAGTGTGAGCCCTGACAGTTGGGTTTTCTCTTTTTTTCTCTTTGACCATAAGGGCATAGACTTCAAAGATGGCTATCAGGAATAAATACATGGCCGGCCACACACTGGCTGGAGATCAGACCCAGGCTACCCCCAGCCCCCAACTGAGGCTCCTTTGTTTTGGAAATCTTGTTTGATTTCAATAACTGACCATTTGGGCTACTTACATTTTTTTCTATTCCTGCTCTTGAAATTCCAGCTCTTACGTTTTGAACTTACCAAGAAAGGGTCAGCCCATGAAACCCTAGACCCCAACCCTGAACCCAAGGTGCTGTGTTACTGTGTTATCTCAGTAAACACAGAACCCCAGGCCCATACTCACTTGTGTGCTCTCTCTCTCTCTTTACCTGCAACCTTGCTGTTTGGCCCCAAGGGTGCTGTGTAATTTCCAGGTTTTGTACGTAATATTATTTTTTCAAAATTTCTGATGGTTGTTGCTGAAGGGTGTCTTGAAATCCTAAGTGCAACAAAGGGCGCCTAGGAGGCTCAGTCAGTTAAGCTTCCGTGTATGGCTCAGGGTCACGATCTCACGGTTGGTGGGTTTGAGGCTCGCACCCCGTATAGGGCTCTGTGCTGACAGCTTGAGGCCTGGAGCCTGCTTAGGATTCTGTGTCTCGCTCTCTCTCTGACCCTCCCCTGCTCATACTCTGTCTCTCTTCTCTCTCTCTCTCAAAAATAAACATTAAAAAAAATTTTTTTATACCCACAACACTCGTCACTGACAGGGAGAACAACATATCTTTTGCAGGGTAGTTCATCAGGGGCTCAGGGGGGTATGTGAGGGAGAGGTGCCCTTAGACATTCAAGCTGAGACATGGAGTAAGCAGTTGGACCTGTGGGCCAGGAGGTATGCAGAATGGGGGGGGGGGGGGGGGAAGAACAGATCAGGAAGTTGCCAGAGTTTTTGCACACATAAGGCACAGGCCTTAGTGAAATCACCTGGAGTGTGAATATGGGTAGAGAAGAGGTCTTACCTCCCTGCACTCACTTGCTAGGCACCCCAGTATCTGGTCCTCTGGGAAGGGAGTGGGAATCAGCAGAGGAAACTGAAAAGGAACATTCCAGAAGGCAGACGAACCAAGAGTTCAATCATCTATTAACAAATTTGCATTGAATTCTGCACATCATCTGAGAAGTTTTAAGACTTTAGATTCTGAGCCACCAGAACACTGGAAAGACGCCAGACACAGGAGGAAAAGAAAAAGGTGTGGGCCAGAACTGTTGGTTGACATGGAGAACCCATTCCCTCTTTTCTTTCTTGGTAAAAGACCCCTGACTCTGTTTGGAGAGGCTATACACTCACAAACGTAAATGGAAGTACGTGTGGGACTTCTGCTTAAATGGAGTGAACACAGTTGGGAGGCACATATCTGCTCTTCTACTCTATCCCATGCTGCCTCTGAAATGCGGGTGCTATTGCTGGAGTTCCAGCAGCCATTTTGGAACATGAGGCAACTGGAAAGGAAAATCAAGCATTAAGGGTGGCAGAGTGGAAATATAGCCTATGCACTTGGTAACTGTGGAGTTGCCAACCAGTTCCAGATTACTTAATGTCAGCTTTATTTCGCACGGGCAAGAAACAAACTTCTACCTTTTTAAAATTCATAGTTATTTCTGTCACATGTAGCAAAAGCGAAATCTAACTGATAGGAGATTTGTTCATAGGATTTCAAAATTGTGCAGACGACTTGTAAGAGGAAGCAAGGATTCAGAGATGTCGTGATCCCCACTTTCTCAGAACTCCCTGCGCAGTGGGGTGGGCTAACAGGTCGTAAGTGGTTCATTACAGCACAGGGGTAGGGGCTATGACGGTGGTTATGCCCCAGGGTCTAGAGTGAGGACCGAGCAAAGCAAGCTTCATCTCCTCTTTTCCTCTCAAATCACATCTAAATTCAATAACTCAACACGTGTTCTTGGTCTGGTTTGGTTCCGTTGCCGGCATTTGATTTTAATATATTCCAGTAGCTAATTTAAGCCGTGGAGTTGAAGAGGGGAGAAATGATCACGCAAGCTAGATTTTAGATGCTTGGTACTTATAATCTCTCAGAGAACCTGAATGGAATACTAAGCAATGGTATGAGCTTGCTAAAAATCAATTTTGTATGTGGAGCTTCATCCAACCAACAATTATATAAATACTCCAGCTCCGCAAAATTGGCAGGACGCTAAAACTACAAATGTGATCTGTGCCATTTCTCTAATGCGCCAATTATTTTGATGCCGCCTTTTCCCCCTGGAAGGCACCTGAACAGCACACTTGGCCAACTGCTTACCGCTGGCCAAGACTGCTCTTAAATACCAGAACCCTCTCTCCAGATCTAGGCCAAAGGGAGACACAAAACTATATTGAGCACTTACTAAGTGCCAGGTCTATTACGTCCATTCTCTTACCTAATCTTTACAGCAACCCTGCCATAGGTTCTAGAATCCTTCTTTTGCCAGTAAGAGTTTGACACCCAGAGAGCCTGAGCAATCTGCCTCCAGTCCTCCACAGCTCCTGAGGGGGTAGAACCAGAATCCAAACCCAGATGGGGTTTCCTCCGCTCTCCTGTGCACCATGCTGCTTCCCCGACACGCCTCCCCTGCCATCTCACACCCTTTTAAGCCTGGAATCTCTTTTGTCCAGTCTAAACAGCTTTCTAGGCATGGGTTCTTCGTCCCACTTTCCACGAGTTAAAATCCCACCCTCTTGCAAATCTTTTGTGCGCTCCCCTCCCCCTTTATAAACCTTTCTGGCACCTCCCATCCCGGTGACCTCTGCTTCCTGGGAATTCTCCCCGCCCCATAATTGGCTCCTACAACACTTAGGACTTTATAAACTTTACCAGAGCTTTTTGTATCCTTAAGTAACCTACCCTATTATCAATTTTCAGGGGAAGAGAGAAAAGAAAACACATTTATTGCACACTTACCTTGTCATAGAAGTTTGTCTCCTTTCACACCGCAAATGATCCCATTAGGACTTTTTACCTGCCGCGTTACAGATGAAGAAATTGTATACACAGCAACCTGAAGTGGTGGAACGAGATACAAAACCAGAAGTTAAGAAATAGAAATTATAGATCATCTCAGAAACTAGCACATCGCGCAGGCGTCCGGTAAACGTTTGTGCAAGGAATTAATGAATGGATGAATATGTGAATATTTGAAGACTGGCTTACATAAAAAACTTAGTGAGCAATGGCAGGAGAGGGAGAGCTGAAGTACCCTGAAAAGTACGTATTCCAAGTACTAATGGGGTTTCGTGGCTGCAGAAAATCCCCAACTTTGAAACAAGCCCAGATCAAAATGAAAGGGTTTCCCTAACACTTTCACAACGAAAAGCGTGGCTCCGCACACCCGGTGCAGAAGAGGCATTTGCAATCTATAAAGTTGCCTCCTTCGGAAAGCTCTAGAACACCGTCGGGTTTTGTCCCCCAACTTCGGCGCCGGGGGCGGGCAGGCGCCTGTGCCTTTAAGAATCTGGTCGAAGTCCTTTTCCTCTCCCCGCCCCGCCCCCTCGCTGTGCCGGCGGGGCCCGGGCGCCCACCCCTTTCTCCCACCGCCGACTGAACTACTGGTTCGGCCACCCATCCGTCACAGAGGCGCCGCTTCTGATTGGCTTCGCGCCGGGAGGCGGGGCGGGAAGGCCTGAGAAACTAGTTTGTTGGCGGCTCCCGGGCTGTACCGCGGCGGCAGCGCGCTCCGGCTGTGGCGAGCCGGGGGAGGGGAGCGGCGGCGGCGGCGGCGGCCGGGGCTGTGGAGCCTCGCGCGGGCGACCAGGAGCCTCTGAGCGCGGCGGGCGGCGGCGCCCCGAGCGGTGAGTGGCGGGGCTGGGCCGGGCTGGGGGCGCCCGCCTCGGGCTGTTCTGGCTGCGCGCCCGGCCGCCGGCTCGACACTTGTCACCTCCCCCCCCCCCCGACGGGGCCGGAGGGTGCGGGGGTTTGCGCGCCTCACCGTCTGAGCTTCCCCCCCGCCCCGGCCGAGAGAGCCCCCGCGGGGCTGCGCGTCCCGGGAGCAGCCCAGCGCTGCTCGGGTCCCCGGAGCTCCCGGGCCGCCGCAGGGTCTCGGGGGCCGGCGGAGTCGGGGACAATGGTGGAGAGAGGGGTGGCCGCAGTCCGCCGCCGCCCTCTCAGCCCCCGCGGCTGCTCCCGCCCCGCGCGTGCCTGGGGACCCTGCGAGGGTATTTGCAGAGAGCTCCGGGCGAGGGAATGAATTGTTTTTGCAAATGGATGTAGCGCGCGGGAGCTACAACTCTTTCCCTTGGGAGTGGTTGATTCATTGAGTCCGCAGACTCTCTTTTTAAAAAATTACTATCGATCCTGGAAAGAGGAGGCTGCTCGGCTTTGAGGATGTGAGCGGCCGGGCTCTGCGCCCGGGCCCGGAGAAGTCCCCGCGCACTTGACGCCGAGGGCCAGATGGCCGCCTGCCTCGTGCGGAGCGAGGGCCCGGGGTCGAGCCAGGGGCGGTTGTCCACGCGAGCCGGGACCGGGTCCGGCGCCCCTGGTGCCCTGGGCCGTTCACGTCCCGCCTGACGGGGGTCCCTTCTCTGGGTTTAGAGAGCTGGAGAACAGCGGAGGAATGGTTAAGTCCCACCCACCTGCCCACCGAGGTGGCGCCACCCACGCAGGTCCAGAGCAAGTCTTCTCTAGACAGCTAGCCCGGCTGTCCCCTTGCCTGGCACAGGACCTCATTCGGGCACGCCCCCCACTGCTCCTTTTCTTCCTCTAGTTGCTTGGGAAGCTTTTCCTTTGAGAGATTGGACCCCTCCCCCCGCCCCCAGGGGGCACCTTACACTTTTTTGGTGCTGCTGCTTCAAAGTCCCCAAGGTGCATTATAGCTCTCTTTGAGCAAAGAAAAATCTTTATAGAGATCTGATCAAAGGGATTGGGGTAAAGGCCGTTCCAGGCCCCTGCAGGTTTAATCTGGGCACTCTGGTCCTGCTGACTTCCTCTGAGCAGGAGACAGGCTCCCTGAGCTTTGGCCCTCCCTGGTGAGGCAGGGCAGAGAACACCATGTGTCTGGGCCTCTGGTTTCACTCTGGCCATGTGGCACTGGGGGGAGGAGGCGGGAACCCCCCCCCCCTTCTTATCATGGACTGGGCTGTGGTGGCAGCGATGTGCAGTCACTCCCTTTGGGATCCTGGACCTCAGTCTCCCCCTTCGTAGGTAGGACTGGTGCTCTATGGCCCCCAGTGTGCTGTTCAGTTTCCTAGGGGTTGTTGGTAAAGGCTTGCATTTGGGGGCTGGGGGTGGGGGTGGAGTAGGACACAAGGTCCGCCCCACTGCAGGCAGATTTGGTATCCTTCTGAGACCAGGGGTCCTTAGGTCCCCAAGCTGTGCCTGAGGAGTTTGATGGAGTCAGTCTTCTGGGCCTGGCAGCTCTCTTGGTCTGGAGTCATTCCGTTTGTCAGGAAGTGACTCCAGGGAGGCTCTTAAAAGGAAGGTAGAGAGAAATGGTAGAAACCTTCATCCTGGGGCTCGGGCTGCAGCTGGATTTATGGTTGTGGTGCAGAGAAAGAGGGGCTGTGGGCGAGCTGCACCCCCGGTATCGGAGACAGCCTCTGCAGCCCGATGCCCCTTAATGGCCTCTCAAACCTCTGGGCACCCAGTGTGGGGGAGGAGAGCCGGAAGGAGGGGAAGATTACCCAGGCCTGGGACTTCGTGGTCTGCAGTAAAAGCAGGCTTCTCATCTACCACTGTGATGCGCCAGGGGGTGGGGGCGGGGGGTGGGAGTGTTATTCTGTGAGTGGTTTGTTCATTCATTAGTTCATTCTTTTGTTAATTGACGAATGAGTCATTGTTTGAAGGGTCTTGACCCTGTATTCTGGGAGCTTCTAGACCAGGGTGTGTGGGCACATGGATTGGGACCTGGATACACAGACACACCTAGGTGTGCACAATACCCCAGTGATAAAGGCAGCAAGGGGAGCTGAGGGGCATGGATGGCAAAGCTTTCTGGGGAGATGATGCCTTGACAAAATAAAGATGAGAAAGGCATGACACAGCCCAGATTCCAGGCTCTGGGTGGCCTCCTTCTCCCACCACCCGTGCAACCTCAGGGCAGGTGCAGGTTGAGGTTAGAAGAGTGTGGGTGTGAGGTGATAGAAAGGTTCACCTGAGACCCTGGTGCTTTGGCTTGTGGAGTCAGCAGTCCTGAGAGTCTCTGGGAAGATAGGTGGCTTCTGGATGCAGCCTCTCTGCTCAGGGGGTCCTGGGAATAGCAGCCCCAGGAGCTCCAAAGACCTGCCCATCACTGAGCCCTAATCCATCTGGACCAGCCTACAGTGCGGCCTGGCCAGGGAGGGGTGAACAGAGCTGGCGGGAGAAAACAGAGTGGCCAGATGCAAATGAATTGGCTGACTGAGATGCCGGTTTTCATCTAAAGTGGTAAATTTCATAATTGAATTGCCTCAGGCAGCCAGAGCCATTGAAGCGTTTTCCCAGCCAGAAAGCACTTAGTTGGGACAGCTGGGGGTGGAGGTGGGGGGGCATATGTGCCTCCACAGCCTTTAGTCCTCTCATCCCAGCAGGGCTCCCCCCTTAGCAATCTGGGTCTGTCCCCAGGTGATGCAATCCAGCCCTGGTTCCACAGAAGGTGCCAGCCTCTTTGGAGGACCACCTGGCCCCTGAGCATCACTGCCACTATCCCAGTGGATAGCAGTTAAAGCTGTGACCTGTCACCTTCAGGCACTCGCCTTGCAGGACTGACTCCAGACCCCTCAGCTGTTGGGGTTGAGATGGTGGGAGCCGAGAGAGAGCTCAAAGATGGGAGGGCCTCCTGTTAAGACTCCTCAACACCAGGTCAGGGGAAAGAGCACAGGCTCAGGAACCAGACTTGGGTTCAGATACTGCCTGTGTGTCTGTAATCAGCCATCTCTTGGGCCCCCGGCCACCTCCACCCACCCTCATCCCCTCCCTCTGGAGCCAGTAGACTCTGCTTTATTACTGCTGAACCTTTCCTTCCAAGCCCAGACCATGCCCTTTGGATGAAAAAAGGTAGGCACGTGTGGCTCACCGGCCTGTTTTTAAAAGTGCTGGCTCTGGGGGCGCCTGGGTGGCTCAGTCAGTTAAGCGTCTGACTTCAGCTCAGGTCATGATCTCATGGTTTGTGGGTTCGAGCCCCGCGTCAGGCTCTGTGCTGACAGCTCAGAGCCTGGAGCCTGCTTCGGATTCTGTGTCTCCCTCTCTCTCTGCCCCTCCCCAACTCACGCTCTTTCTCTCTCTCAAAAGTAAAAAAACATTAAAAAAAATTTTTTTTTTAAGTGCTGGCTCTGTGATCTGAGAAATCCAGTTTAGTTGGGAAGTTTCACTGTATTTTCTGCAAAAACATAAAAATCTACTCAGATGTTCTTTCTCCCATGGTGGTCTGCACCCTTGGGATGTGTACGGAGTCTGGACCAGGCTCTCTGGGCCACACCTCATTTCAATGTGTGACCAAGGCTCAGGGCCAGCTCCCCCTCTTCACCATCCCACAGTTGGACCTTTCACACCTAGAGCCTGTTGACAGAAAGACCACTTAAGTGGGGTGTCTGGAAGTCCTACTCTGCCTCTCCCTGGCTGTGTGATTTCATGGAGGTCCCCATACCTTTATGGGCCTCAACTTGCTCTTCTCTAAAATGGGTGGATGCTGTTGTGTACAGTGCTTCTATTTAATGTTTTGCTGTAAACTCCCAGAAGTTCTTGCAGCCTCATGAAATTTTATAGGCTTGAGTTATTTGCCTAGCCCTCATGGGCAGGAAGAGATAGGCAGCCAGTAGAGTGCTGAGGAGCAAATGAGAAGTTAGGAGTCTGGGCTTCTAGTTCCAGCTCTGCCTCTGGTGTGTGCTGTGGGGCTCCAGGTAAGTCAGTTTCCCTCTCTGGGTCCTAATTATTCCTCCTGGAGAATGAGAAGGGTATACAGTAGGCAAGCTCCCAGTGTTCTTTCCTTTCTTGGTGAGTGGAAACCAAGTCTGACTCTCCCAGTTTCTCAGGCCTCCCTGGGCTCCCTGCCTCTGCCCACTGGCTAGGAGCCCAGGGCCCAGGTGTGAAGGGCCTACAGGCACTGGTGCCCACAGATGAGGGACTGGTGAAGCCAGAGGACTGGGCCAGAGAAGAACCAAGCTGGGCCCAAAGGAAGGTGGCACGTGGGTAACTTACTTCTCAAGGTTGCTCTGGCTGGTCCCAGGCGGGGAGCCAGGCGGCAGGTGTGGGAGCACTTAGACTGACACCTACCCCACCCCCCAAATCCTGAAATGGATGGGGTAGGACCTCGCCTGCAGGTGTCCCCAGGGCCATTTTGAAGAAGAAAGATAGGCACAGATCTCCCGAGATCAGGAGGGATCAGGAGGGAGCCCAGGGGTGCAGGAGGATCTGAGGCGCCCGACACACCGGGCTTTGCCCAGGAGGTGCCTGCAAGACCTGTGGGATAGCTCCTCCTGCAAGAAGGCAGGCGCTGAGCAGGGCCGTGGGAGAACTGTCTCTTGCCAGAGGGAGGACCACATTAGCCTGGGGTGTCACTTCCCACCCACCTCTATGTGCCAAGAAGAAACCTTGGACCATCAGCTGATCCATCAGGGTAGGATGCAGGCATAGGATGGAAAAACAAGCCTTGCTTATTATCTACCTGTTCCTGTTGGGCCCCCAAGGAGAGGCTGACCACAGATCAATCTAGGGTGAATGGAATTAATTTCCTAATTAAGAGGAGCTTTGCTCACTCAATTCCAGGATGTGCTGCCTGCCAGGTTTGCAGTTGGCCAGGCCAGATTTGTCTGGGCAGGAGTGAGGGCCAAGAGATGCAGGAGTTCTTTTTCTAGAAAGCTGTAGCAATTACATCCAGCATCCAGAGTTCAAGTTCTGCGGCATCCTAGTGGGGCTTGTGAGACCCTGGGCAGCAGGTCCCTTAACCTGTGAATGCCTCTGTTGTTCACAGCTGTGAAAATGCAAAGGAGAAACCCGTACAGCTGCGTTCATGCAACAAGTAGGTGTTTAGCACTTTCTGAATGGCTCATCCTGAACTAGAAACTGGGAAAAAGAAGTGGAGTTCAGAGGATCCCTTCTAGCAAGTTTGGCCCCTGGCATGTGAGGCAGACACGTAGTCAGGTGGTTGTAGCACACTGCTAGGGTGTGAGTGGCATGGCAAGAGCCTGCCTCAGTTTCCCCACTGAGAGGTGAGGAAGTAGACTATTTTTAGCATCCCCATTCCCAGTGTATCCAGTGAGTATTTTTTGCCACCTGTTCTCTACCACGCTCTGGGATGCAGCAGAAAACAGGGCAAGGTCCCCACCATCCTGGAGGCCTTATTCAACCGAGGGAGGCAGACACCACATGGACAAAATAAATACAGCTGCCATTAGGGCTGCTGGAGGTGGGTGGGGAGGAAAAGGTCAAGGTGGGAGCTCAAGGGGGCCTAGAGAAGGCCTCTCTGGGCTGGTGACATTTGAGCCAAGACCTGCAAGACTGGACCGAGGTGCCCATGGGAAGGTCTGCGGAAGGGCCTGCCAGCCAGGGAGCAGGTGAGTGTGTAGGCCGGGAACATCGTGGGCCGCGGAGGGGGATGCAGCCAGAGATAGGCGACAGCCATCACATTCTGGAATCTTCTGATCCCTACGGAGGCTACAGAAAACATGTAAAGTTGTTTGTTTTCTTTCATTTCGGTAATACATCAGTAGATTTCCTTCATAAAGAATAACCCCGTAGGAAAAAAATGCAGCCTGGTGTGGAGGTCCACCTCGTCCTTGGTATCCATCGGTGGTTTGGTGCATACCATTCTGGTCCCCCTTTTCCTGTACAGATTTTGTGTTTATGTCACTCTGTGTGTGGTGGCACCCCTCCTCATGGCACAGCCACACAAGCCACCATCTTTCATCTTACCCTGTCCCCTGGGAGATGTTAGGTCATGTCTGATATTTTTTTCTTTTTCCCTTCATACAGTCCATGAAGTCTTGTGCGTCCTTGACCGTGCATGTTTCTGATTTTTAATTTTCGTCGTCAAAGCCGAATACCTTTCCCGAAGACTTAGGCACATCACTCGCCCACTGATAGTGTTTGGGAGCCCGGTTGCCCACGTCCTCACCCATACTTGATATTATCCACGTTTTCACTTTTAGCTCATGTGATGGGGGAGGGAATGATGTCATTATTCCTTTAAAACAAGCAAACAAAACAAAAGTGATCCAGTTTATCCAGGCTTTCTCTTTTTGTTTTCATCCATCTTTGTTTTTCCAGAATATCAAGGTTTAGTGATTGCTGGCTCTGCCTGTGCCTGGTCTCCTGACCTCCAGCGAAGCTTCATCTGTGAAATGAGGCCCTTTTAATCCCCGTCCTGCCCCAGCCAGGCTGCTGTGCATTGCGCTTGGGAAAACATTCCCGAAAGTTCATTTTATGCTGAAAAGTTCTACAAACATCATGGGGTTTAGCAGTGAGAGCGAAATATCTGAAGCCTAGAACATGTGAGTGAATCTGAGTGTTTCTAAACAGCCAGTGTGTCTAGAGGAAGGGCTGGGGTGGCTTTAGGTGGGACACCTGCCTGGCATCCACCACGTGGCCTGAGAGAGAAGTCAGAGGGCTAGCTGAGTAGGTGTGTTCCTCCCTGTCTCACCTGCAGGAATGGAGAAATGAGCCAGGAAGGTAGAGAAAGTTCTCTAGCCTGTCCATAAAAAGACTCAGAAAGGGGCATTGGCCACCACAGGCTGATCCCTGTGTTTACCTGTTGGTGGAGACCGAAGGCTGGGGCCCTTAGAACTTTATTGATTCTATTACTTTGGGGGTCCTGGTCAGTTTTCCTGTAACAGGAGGCTTTAAAACAAGTAAAAGACTGACAAAAGGGCCCTTGCACTTGATTCAGAGACAGAAGGATGGGAAGCTCTGGATATTGGTAGATGAGGAAAGGAGGAATCTGGGGCCAGGGAGAACCTCACCCATGTGTTTCCTGGGTGGCATTGGGCCCTCAAGGGGCAGGCAACCTGACTGCTGGGATGCTGGTGCCTGGTGGCATTTTAGCCAGGCTCTCCTGTCATTCCCTAAGTCAGCTCTAACAACTCCCCTCCACTTCTTGGGGGACAGCATCCAGGCTGGGCTGAGCCCTGCCGCCTGGGGATGACTCAGACGTAAGTCCTGGTGGAGGCTTCTGTTATCCCCACCATCTCGACCTGGTTAAGACAGCTGCAGGGGACAGTGGGCCACAGACAGGAAGGTAGACACACATGGGGGAGGGTAATAAAGAGCAGATGAACAAGGGCACCTTGGAATCTCCAAAGGGCTTTGGTGGAAGGCCTCCCCTCTTTGTACCTTGGCAGCTAGTGAGTAGGAGGAGGAGAGGGTGGGAAGCCTGGCTGCTGGCAACTTTTTACCTTTCTCAGATATCCTCTGATTCTGAGGGTTGGGTTTTTCAGGAAGGGAGTGAGGGGAGCATCTCGGGAGCCGATCTGAGGGTGGTTCACAGGGTCAGGGGCACCAGTGAGCTGCCCTTGCTGGGCCCCCCCACTGCCATCCTGAGCCCAGCTTGTGGGCGTTTCATGGAGCTGGAGTGAGCTCAGACCCCAGCTTTCCTTTCCAGCACCGAGATGGACTGGTATATCGGTGCTGCAGGAAGTTGTAGTTGCTATTTTTACCACTGCAACTAGGACTTTTTACTGGAAGGTACAATTACAAGCAAAATGTCAGGGTTTGGTTGGCCAGCTGAGCCCTGGGAGGCTGCCGCAGGCTGAGGCAGGAACCACGGCATGGTCGGTTGGTGTGTAAAGCAAGACACTTTGCACGTGGACACATACCTCCCCTAGTTGCTGGGAGTGGCTTCCTCTGAACTCTGCAGGGTCTGGACTTCTCCTCTCGGCAAAAAAGAGGCCTTTGCTGGGTTTTGCCCAGATAATTGCACCCCATCACCTTATAATTGTCTGGTCGTGGGACTGAAGCTAACCAGCTAAGCCATTCTCTTCCTGACTGCCCTAGAAGCTGAAGTTTTGTTCAGTGAAATTGACAGCCTGCTACACGATTCCCGCACTGCTAAGTGCGAGGGGTGGAAATGAGTAAGACAGTCCTGACTCTGAAGCATCACATATGGCAGCAATTAAGGAGACAGAAGGTGCGAATGGTCCCCAAACCCTTTGGACAAGCACCTGGTATGCTTTTCCTCTATGTGCATTATGGCTAAAGGCCAAGCTGGCCTTATATTAGGTTCTCTTGCTGCATAACAACAGATCACCACAAACTTAGTGGCTTAGGCTGTACTTATTTATTAGCTCATAGCTTTGTAGGGCAGAAGCCTAAGCTGGCTGGACTGGGTTTTCTGCTTAGGGTCTTGGACCATAAGTCCAAGGTCAAGGTATTGAGCTCTTACCCTGAGGCCCCGGGGTAGAATCTACTTCCTGGCCATTCAGGTTTTTGGCACAATCGAGTTCCTGGTGGTTGGTTGTAGGACTAACGTCCCCTGTCCTCTCTGGCTGTCAGCTGGATGCTGATCTTGGCTCCTAGAGGCTGCCACGTTTTGTGCCACATGGCCCCCTCCATCTCCAAACCCAAAGTGGGGCATCAAATCCTTTCCTGCTTCAAATCTCTGGCATCCATGTCTGTGATCACCTGGAGAAAACTCTGCCGTAAAGGGCTCCTGTGATTAGGTCAGGCCCACCCCGATAAGCTCTCTGTTTCTAGGTCACCTGATTAGTTAGTAACATCATTAATTATATCTACAGATTCCTCTGCCACATGGGTGACAGTGGCACGCATGCCATGTAGGTCGCAGGAGCAAAGCCAGGGGTGGAGATCAGGGGGCCAGCCATCTTTGCCACAGGGCTCATGCCACCAGGGGCCACACGGACAGTATTAAGAACAGCAGTTCTCATGAGCTGAGTAAATGTTGTGTGCCCTGTTGTGCTAAGCTCTTTACCTGGATTCTCTCCTTTAAAAAAAAAAAAAAAAATTCAATGGTTTTGCGAGAGCAAGAAAGAGAATGACAGAGCGTGAGCGGGGGAGGGGCAGAGAGAGAGAGGGAGACACAGAATCCGAAGCAGGCTCCAGGCTCCGAGCTGTCAGCACAGAGCCCGACACGGGGCTGGAACCCACAAACTGCAAGATCATGACCTGAGCCGAAGTCGGACGCTTAACCGACTGAGCCACCCAGGCATTCCCCACCCCACCCCCCTTTTTTCTTTTAAACGTTTATTCATTTTTGAGAGACAGAGACAGATGGATTCTCTCCTTTAATCCCAGGATAGTATGTTCACAGAGGGACAGTTCCTTTCACCCCCATTTTCCAGATGAGAAAGCCGAGGATCATGGAATATAAATATCTGGGGTACAGACAGCAATACTGGGCTTTGCAACCAGAGGCTTAGAGCCAGCCTAGCCACCTCATTGGCCTCTCCAGTTTGATTCCTACAATTTATGAGACACCGTCCAGGGCAGGGTTGAGGGCAGGGCAGAGCGCTTTCCCATGTAGCACTTAAAATATTTAAATATGAAAGCTGTCAACCATACTGCAAGTTAATACAGCAGACATCAGGAACATCTCACCTGGGTTTGACAGATGTCTGGACCTTTCTGATTCTCATTCAGTGGGTATCGTGGCTTATCCACTTTCCGTTGAGCAGTATTTATTGAGCATCGCATACATTCTAGGCAGCAGAGATGACACAGAATACTGTCCTGGAGGAGCTGGAAATTAAAATAAGGGCACAACACACAATGACCTGAAGGAGTAAGAGTGCCGGACAAGAAACATCACAATGCTGTAGGAAAGGGTCAACGGGTATCAGAATGTCAGCTGCAGGAAACAAGACAAAAATGTGTATTTACCACGGCCACATCCCTGGTACATAGTACAGGGCCCTGCACATGGTGGGTACTCAGATTACTTGTCCCGTGAATTTGAGCATCCTGTATATGCAATCCCCCTACATATCAGCCAGAGAAAGGCGTGACGGTGACATGAGGTTTCATGGAGGAGTTGAGACTTGGCAGGAGAGCTGGAAAGGCCAGCCTGTATCTGCATGAGGCAGGGAGAGGGGCTGGGGTGGGCCACGAAGCTGGAGGGGGAGACAGGCTGGCCAAGGCTTGGATGTCCAACCCTCACTGAAGGTTTTTGAGCAGGAGAGATTGGTGGTCAGGAGCAAAGCATTTGGCCTCAGATTGCTGGGCGTGGGAGAGGCCGGGGCCTCTGGTAGCCCAGCCTGCAGAGGTGAAGGCCTCACCTTATCTCCAGCATAGAACCAGTGACACGATGGACCGGGAAGGAAGATTTAATAGAACTTGGTGGCCAAACGATGTGCTAAAAATGTATATGAGTGAGTCGTGATTTCTGGGCACCCGTGCATTTGGCTATAAATATACACACATATGTAATTTCAGGAGACCAAGAACTATCAGCTGCAAAGCCCAAGGGCAGCAGCCCATGCGTGGCCCCTGTACTTTGCTATCTGAGGCCCTGCCCAGTACAAGGTGCCCAAATCTGTTATTTTGGGGGAAAAGGAGGGGGTCCTGTGGTAAGAAAAAAGTGGCTGGTGGTGAAGGGAGGAGCAGGGCAGGTGGGGAGGCCAGCCAGCCGTGGGTTAGAGGGCACTGGCCCATGTGACTGCTCCGTGCAAGCAGGCAGGGGACCAAGACCAGCAGGGGCAGGCGATCCAGCTGTCAGTCACCCCATGCTCTCCGCAGAAATTTTCCTCTGAGTTCTTCCCAAAAAGCATGGCTAATGTGGAGGGTAAGGGAATTCTGCTAACCCGGTGTTCTCAAAGCGTGGTCGGGAGGATCCCGGAGTCTCTTTCTGGGTCCACAAGGTCAAAACTGTTTCCATGGCAATGCCAAAGTGTTACTTGCCTTTTCCACTGATTCAGAGCACATAGCTTAGTGAGCTGATGTTTTCCCAGTGACCATTGCACGGTATTACCGAACAATGTGGAACAGTCCATTCAAAGTGTAGGGTAGACCAGGAGGTCGGAATGTCACAGAGTACAAAAGTTCACTGACTCAGGCTCAGGTTCTACACCGCAGTGAATCTCTAGGAAACTACCACTTGTCAGGTCTTGGTGTGGTATCCAAGAAGAATATCCTAAATTATCTGAAAAGGCTCTTGCAGTCTCCCTCTTCTAACAACCTGCCCCCGTGAGGCTGGGTTCTCTGCACATTCTTCAGTGGAAATGTTTCACAGCAAACAATGCAGAAGCAGATATGGGGATCCAGTCAGTATTCTCAATTTAAAAAATTTTTTTTTAAAGTTTTTTTTTGAAAATAGATTTATGAAACACAGTTGTTATTTATGTTAACATATAATGGTTTATTGTTTTTTTCTAATTTTTTTTAATGTTTATTTTTGAGAGGGGGAGAGACAGAGCATGAGTGGGGGAGGAGCAGAGAGAGGGAGACACAGAATGTGAAGCAGGCTTCAGGCTCCGAGCTGTCAGCACAGAGCCCGACGCGGGACTTGAACTCATGAACTAGGAGATCATGACCTGAGCCGAAGTCAGACGTCGAACCGACCGAGCCACCCAGGCGCCCCTGTTGTTAACTAATACACATTTTAAGCTTTTTCCCAGTTTTAATTTTAAAACATTTAAAATTTAATTTTGATAACTATCAATAGGCAAAACCACATAAAGAAAAGCCCCTTAGGGTCCTCAGTCATTTTTAACTTGTAGAAAGATCCTGAGACCAAATGTTTGAAAGCACTGTGCTGCCCCATGCACCTGTAAACGGGGAGCTGAGTACCAGACCCTGAGCCCAGCTCTCAGTACTAAAGGCTCTCAGCCTTTAGCCCCCTCAGCACTCCTGTGAGGTTGTGTGATTATTCTCATCCCCATTTTACAAATGTGGAAACAAAGGCCCAGAGCATTTGAATACCAGGCACGGGTCTTACAGCACAGTCGTGGCAGTGCCAGCTAGAGGGGAGGCCCCAGGCCTATGTGGCTGTTCTCCAGGCAAGGGGGAAGGCAGGTGCCTGAGAGAAAGCCTGTGACACAGACCTGGTGTGTCCCCGGGTCATCCACTGTCCTCTGCAGCTGGCACTCTTCTGGCTTTACTAAGCCCACACGCTCTCTCCTTTCCTGAAGCCCAGGAGGGGAGGATGCAGGTCTGCTAAGTGCAGCAGGGGTGCTTGAGAAATCAGGGGTTTTCATTTAAAATATGCTCTTCCATTCTGCTGTATGTACCCAGTATTTGTGGCCAGGAAGGTTCTTTGTCTTCGTAAATAGCCCCCATTGTGCCATTTGAGCAGGGACTTGGGAGCAAATCAGCTTTGAATACTGAAGATGTGTGTGCATTTTTTGTTTTTATCTTCTGTGAGCCTCAGTTTGCCCATCTTTACAATTGGGACCTTGAAGACGAGTCTTAAGGATTAAGTAAAAGGATGCATTTAAAGCACCCAGCACAAAGGCTCACACATGACAGGGTTTTGAAAAAGTGATACTGTATCTGGCATGGAATTCAGCAGGTTCAGAGGGGTACGGGGTTTCCACTGTTCTCCCCAGCGCACTAATGTCAACCGGTTTGTTACACAGCCTGCCGGAGATAGTCCTTGTACGTATATACGGGTGTGTGTATAGCATGTCTCTGTGTGTGTGAGCATAGGCAGTCTGGTTTCTTATGTAAATATATATATGTATGTATATGTATGTACATATGTATGTATTTGGGGGCGCCTGGGTGGCTCAGTCAGTTGAGTGTCTGACTTTGGCTCAGGTCATGGTCTTGCAGTTTGTGAGTTTGAGCCCCGTGTTGGGCTCTGTGCTGACAGCTCAGAGCCTGGAGCCTGCTTCGGATTCTGTGTCTCCCTCTCTCTCTGCTCCTCCCCCGCTCATGCTCTGTGTCTCTCTCTCTCTCTCTCTCTCTCTCTCTCTCTCAAATAAACATTGAAAAAATAATAAAAAATTTTTCTAAAAAAATATGTATGTGTATATATTTGGTTGCACAGTGTTCCACTCGATGAATGAAACAAGGTGTATTTGACTAGGGCTCTTATTTATGAATATTGAGTTGTTTCCAGCCTTTTGCTTGCAGCCAAAGGCCCATGTGCAAGTAGGACTGAAGGAATGCCGGGCCGAGGGCGCCTGCAGCTGTCAGTTTGCAAGATACTCCGAATCGCTCTCCGGCTCCACGGAGAAGACAGAGCTGCATCCTGGGCCTTGGGAGTTCAACAGCACTCAGATTACAGTTGCACAGCGGCACTGACAGCCTGGAGAAGAATGAACAGGGAGAAGGACCCACACCAGGAAATGGCTAGCGCTTTACTCTTGGTGTTTTTTTATTTTCCTGTTGTATCCTTCTTCATTTGCCGCCAAGACTCCAGGTGGCTCGTTGAAAGTGATATCTAGGCGAGAGTGCTTTCAGCGGCTCCATCTGTGGGACCCTGAACCTTTCAAGGGACCAGACAGGAAAAGAGACTGCCTCCCTCTGGGTCCCCAGCCCCTGCTCTGTTTGCTGAGGGCCAGGCTAATCCTTCTGAAAAGGGAGGAGCCCGGGGTCATGATGCAATGTTTGCTTTGGAGGGGACTGTTCTCTCTGCCCCCTTTGTTTCTCCCTGTGTCACTCTGGATAAGTGAAAGGAAACAAGTTATTTCAACAGATGGGTGAGCCTGAGTGCCGAGTTCTCTGTCCCCTCTCTGATTAGAGCAGTGGTATCCATTACATTGGCCCTGATCCCAGCTGGAGCCAACAGCCAGACCTGCAGACTCCCGGCTTTGGGGGCCAGAGATGGTCCAGGAGGCCCCACCGAGCTGAGGGGGGACAGGATATGGCAGAAGAAGCTGAGTGGTAGCTTCTGTCTGCCCTGCCCTGATGAGTTTGGAGGTGTCTGCACTACCCACCCCCCCTCCCCCTTAGCTGAAAGAAGTTGCTTTGTTGCAGGGGTGGTTTAAGCATGGCAAACAGAACTTTTAGGACTTTGTGACATCAAACATCTAGAATTCTTCTCCCAAGATTGTATCTCAAGAGAATACCAGTAATTCAACATAAGCAGAGATGTGATTTGTTTGATAGAAACTTTTAGAACTGTGGATGAATGACTTCCTAAGTCATAGCTGTTCTGCATTTCACAGACACCAAAAGTTACATGTGACAACCACACAGACGCTGGGCCGTTTCATGAGGGAGCCCGGAAGACTGGATGCCAGGGCCTGCACCCCACGGGCGCTCAATCCACCTTTGTTCAGTAGTGAGTGAAGGATAGGAATATGGAAACTGTGTAAATAGGTAAAAACAATGTAAAATAACGTTCTGTAACTGCAACAATGTAAAACGTTTGGGGATAAAAGGCAAAAATGAGCCAACACGAAAATAGTTACTCTGTTCGGAGACTGGCTTAACCTTATCACCTTCCCCCAAAACTTTCTTAGAACTTCCCCCCCCCCCCGATTCTCCTTACCCTCCCATAAATGTTAATACCAGATATAAGTCTGTATGCTGTGTACATAACTATGCTTTGTATAAAAAAAAAACAAGATTCTTCCCCCCCCCCCCCCCCCGCCAAGAATGAGGTTTTGCCCCCGCAGGGCAGTGTCCCCAGCCATCATCCCCCTCCCCCCCTCCCCCTCATGAAAATGCCTGTGTTCCGGCTTGACATTCCAGGGGATTTGCGTCTTTTGTATCTTGTGCTTTTCAATCCTACATTGTCTTGTCAGTAAAAATTATTGAGCTCCTGGGTATGCCCCTTGGCCTGTCTAACTTGGTCCGTGGAGCTCACACTGAGAAGGCAGGGCTGTGAGCAGAGAATAGGGTGCTGAGCACCGTGGCCGTGGCTGCTGTGGGCTGGGTACGTGGCCCACACAGCCCCTCCTGAGGGTTCACTTCTCTCCTTAGCAAGATGGCTTCTCTGAAAGAACAAAACCTGGCCGGTGCGGAGCTGACAGAATCCTGACCTTGTCTTTGAGCAGCTAGACACGGCGTGGGGGACCATCAGATCCTTTCCCTGAGGTGTCCTTGCTTAGCCGGGTGTCCTCATCTGAACAGGACCCAGAAAATGACCCTAGAGGCCGCTTTCGCACTAGGACCCTTTGCCACGCACAGGAGAAAAGTTGATTCGTTACCCGCATTGGGGGTCTCGGAGCACGGAGGCTTCATTCTCCTCGAGATGGCACTGTTCCAGGTGTGCAGAAGGGTTGACAAGGGTTGCTCCAAGGGGGGTACAGAGAAGGGTGTCCGGTGGCTGGAGCCCCGGGCTGTGGCCCCCAGAGCCTCTCTTCTGTCCCTTTGGTGTGTGGGAAAGAACGATACAGATCTGGGTCGCAAGCAGCTTGTGATGTTGGGCTCACAGAGCGCAGAGGTGGGAGCTCTTTGCCCAGCGTCCCTCCCGTGAGGTGCAGGTGAGGGTTGGACATAAGGCCGTGGTGAGGGTTGCACGCGTTCACACAGAAAGCGCTTGGAGCAGCGCCCGCGATGGAGCAAGTCCTTGGTGACTGTAACTTAGTGCTGGTGGAACTGTCACTGCCGTTAATCTCGGAGCTCCCGTTCCCACGTGCAGGTTACCGAAACAGTGGGGCAGGTGGCAGGATTGCGCCTCTGGCCCTCGTGGGTGAGTGAAGCCATGTGCCTGGTTTGGGCCAGGGAGATGGGAGCGGAAGAGGCGTGTGTCTTCCAGGCCGTGTGCGGGGTTCCCAAGCGCCCTCTCTCTTCCCTGTGGCTTACTGACCGGTGACAGGGTGCTGCTGTGTCATCTGGGTCCCTGGGGCTGATAGTGATGACAAGGACACTTCTCACAGTCACCCCCCCCCACTACCCCCGAACCATGATGCAAGTGGTATGAGCCAGAGAGAAATCGCCATCCTCCGAAGCCTCTGAGATACGGGGGTGTTTGTTGATGCTGCAGAACCTGGCCCATCCTGATTAAAGCGGACAGGCCTGAGCGGGCCGGGAGTGGTTGGGGGACCACCCCTTCTGCGTGCGACGCCCAGCACGGCAGAGGCCCCCGGTGGTCATGCGTTTCGCC
Organism: Panthera uncia; assembly: GCF_023721935.1. Classification (NCBI taxonomy): domain Eukaryota; kingdom Metazoa; phylum Chordata; class Mammalia; order Carnivora; family Felidae; genus Panthera; species Panthera uncia. The sequence continues at coordinate 48,011 of NW_026059402.1, forward strand.
TGGCTCCCTTCCTGACCAGAACTCTCTACCGTTTGCAACAAGTGTTGCTTCATCGTCCAGGAGGGTTGCACAGCCTTGACCCCTCACCTCCTGTCCTGTGCCTCCTCTGGGAGGGGCCTATTCCCCTGGGTAAACGAGCGCAGAGCAACCCCCCAAGCCCTTCCCCAGAGCAGCGTTTGCACACTAGCAGAGTTGGCTTCCACTCCGGTAGGTCTATCAGCTTGTAATAAGAGCACGGCCTCCTGGCTAGCAGAGGCTGCAGCAGCCTGGATCCCGGCTCAATCTCGGAAGCCAAAGAAGCTGTCCTTCCTCAAGTGTGCTTAACCTGCGGGAGCACCGAGGGAAAAGGCAAGAGCACGTGGAGAAGGTGCTGAAGCCATTGCCCACCCTCGGGGTCTCCTGGGATCCCCATCCCCTTCCAGGCTTTGGTTGCAGGTGGACGGGTGGGCCTTAGGACTAACCGCCCACCACGGGGCACTGTAGGGGAGGCACGGTGGCACTGGTGATCGAGACCTCAGATAGCAGGCGAGAAGCGGGTTGTCCCGCAGTGTGGTGTGTCAGAGGTGTGGAAGGCAGTTGGAAATCTGCCCCGTGAGATGAGCTCAGCGGCGAACCAATCTGCTCTCTGCCTTTCATGGGGAGCCATCCGACGCAGAGTCATTTGGGTACCACCAAAAGAGGAACCTCATTTGTTACTAAGTGCTGGGTGAAGCAACACCCTCACCCGTTCCCTGAGCCAGGCTCCGTTCTCGAACCGCCCTTACAGCCACCCCATTTCCCCTGCAGGAGGGATGGGGTGAGGCTGTGGGCTGGCGTGGGGCAAAGTTGCATCCAGCCGACACAAGGCGTGTGTTACACAATTATCACGACCTTACTGCAGGATTGGAGTCTTGCACAATAAAGAGATGGAAAACAAAATCAAAATAAATACACACACAAAAATACAAATAATTCTAATCCTTTGCATTTTAAATTAAAAACAGGGCACCTACGGGGCGCCTGGGTGCCTCAGTCAGTGAAGTGTCTGGCTCTTGATTTCGGCTCAGGTCATGATCTCACAGTTCGTGGGTACAAGCCCCGCATCGGGCTCTGTGCTGACAGCACGGAGCCTGCGTGGGATTTCTCTCCCCTTCTCTCTGCCCCTCCCCCGTTTGAGTGCATGCTAGCTCTCTCTGTCAAAAAAATAAAATTTTAAATAAAAATAATAAAAAGGTACCTACAATTTTTTGAATGTACATAAAGTGTTATTACTTTCTTAAAGAAAGGACCATTGAAAGGCAGAGGCTTTTAGGGAAAGGGCCCTTTGTGTGGTAGTGCACTCGTATCTAGAATGATCTGCGCCTCTGATTCAGTTACCCTGGTCATACTGATTTGCTTTCAATTAACAATTAGATTTGTGTGCTCTACAAGGGTGCTTAGTCTGCTTTCCACCTGGCAAGGGGAAGAAGGATACCCCTCCACCCTGCAGGCTCCCTGAGGTGCTTGGATCCCCAGACGTGGGGGTGGGGTGGGGCAGGCATCTGGGCCGCAGCGTCACGCGTCAGTCCCGAGATCCCTGCCTGGGAACGGGTGTTGAATCACACAGCCCTGTGCTTATGTGGTGTTTAATAGCATTTAACTCCTTCCTTTTTCACAGATCTCACAGGCTTGACAGAAACCTTTAGTGTTTTTTTTCTGATCGCAACAATATCATATAATCATTTAAAAAATCCGAACAACCTAAACACGAATAGACCGTGAGCACTGCCTTATTCAGAGCAAAGCAGAGGGACGCCCGGCTGGCTGTCAGTGGAGCGGGTGCCTCTAGATCTCGGGGTCGTCAATTCAAACTCCACGTTGGGCGTAGAGCTTACTTACAAACAAAATAAAACCAGAAAGCGGAGGGTAGGGATGGAGTCAGGATCCGGAGTGTCTGCTCCGTGCTTTGTTCAGCGGACGTGGTAGTAACAGCAACAATACTGGAACAGCTGGCCGTGTGAGCATATGCGAGAGGCCCAGGCCACTGGAAGCGCGTGTCGTGTACTGTCTGGTTGTTCACTTGCTTTTAGTGTCACTCTGTGGTTGAAACAGACCCAGGGAGACCAGTGAACTTTCCCAGTGCCACACGGTCATGGCTGTGGCCTTCGGGGACCCCGTTCTGTCTGCCGTCCCTGAGGTACCCTGATCTTCCCTCCAGGCCACTTTGTCACAGCCGTCAGAATGCCGCCACCAGAGAGGCATCTGCAGAATACTTGCCTTCTCTCCCCACCCCCAGGCCCCCTCCCACCTCGCTCGCACCTTGGCCTTTCTGTTACGTGTGTCTTGATCTCGACCCCGAGATCAAGAGTGAGAGCCGCCATCTTGATTTGGTGTGGGCCTTCAACGTAGCCTGGTCTCCAGCAGTTGCTCAGTCAGGATCTGTCTCAGGGTTTGAGGTTGGGTGATGCGTGACCTTTGCAGTCACTGGGGCCAGTGTCTGGGGCCCCGGTTCCGACTTGCTGGCGGGGACCCACCTGCTGCAGCTGGGCCGTCCAAGGCGACTTCCTCACTCTCGTGTGTGGTGCCTGGGCTCCCGTGGCCAGAAGGGCAGGGGGAACGGCCGGGCTGCCCTCCTCCATGTGGCAGGCTGCCGTCTCCTCGCGGTGTGGTCAGGCCTCCCGTTGTCTGGCTTCCCCTGGAGGGGGCACTGCAAGAGTGGAAGCTGCCAGTGTCTGAAGGTCTGGGCCCGGAAATGGGCACAGCGTCTCTCCGGCTCCCTTTGGTCGGTCACAGAACCTGCTCAAAGGGAGGGGACGTAGACCCCGCCTGTCAGTGGAAGCCGTGTCACAGTTTGTGGGCATCTTTAGTCGTCCCCCAGCCCCATGTGACTGTGCCCCTACCTGTCGGCCTGGCCTTTCTCTCCCCTCAACGGGCCAACCTTGTTTCTGCCCTGCCTTTGTGTCCGCAGCCCTGTCACCTGGAAGCGTCCTTTCCCCTGTCGTCATAGCCTGGCTCATTGGTTAAGCTTCAGCTCACGTGTCCCCTCTTCACAGAAGCCTAAGTGACCCCACCATCTTCCTGTCACCGTGACCTACTGCTGTTTTGTTTCCTCACTGCTAGTCTGTCTCTGCCTCCCACACCGCAGGCCCACAGGGACAGGAACCTGTCTCTGTCCGTCCTTGTCTCCCACGCCTGGTACGTAGCACGTGGGGATTGTTCGGGAAGCTTATGGTTGATGAGTGAGTCAGAACCACATTACCTGCAACCCCCCCGGCGGGGCCCTGGGCTTTCCCGCTCCCTCTGGCCCCCCGCAAGGAGCAGTAGCGTTGACATCCTGATTTTGAGGAACTCGGGCCCCTGGCAGGTGGAGGGAGGCAGGGAGGGGGTCGGTGCTGCGGCCAGATGGAGTCGGGCTTTCTGGACAGTGGCAGCAGTTTGATCCTGTGGCGCATTTCTCCCTGGGAGTGGGGGCCTTCAGCTTCCTGTGGCTGGGGTCTTTGGAGAACAGGGCAAGTTTCTTCTGGAGGTCTCACCACTGGCTACTTTGTTTCCTTGTGTGTTTCTTTAACTTTCCAAGGGTGATGGGAGAAATGAGCCGGGCACGTTGTTGTTGGGTGCACTTTAACTGCTTCTGTGCAGGTGAGGATCGCAGTGTGAGCAGAAGTGTGGTCTGACGTGGGTCAATACCTCTTAGCAGGATGAGAAATTGCTCATTTGGAGCATGGCTATTACTTCATGTGCCTTAAATCCATCAAAGCCCAGGACAACGCTTAGGTAGTCAGAGTAGTTCTGTGATACACACAGCATGAGAGCGTCTGATTTATCGTGGCCCCCGAGGCAGGGAGCCAAGGAGGCTCTGGGCAGACACGCTTTTGGGCACACACACTCTGGCACGTTCACCCTTGCCTCCACTGGCCGGGAGCCTGTGTCCTGCACCCTGCGTATCCTCCGCCCTGCGTGGGGCTGCCTGTGTGACTGGTAGTGAACACGGAAAACCATCTCATACAACCCGTTTTCGGTGTGCGGGGGGGTGCCCTCCCTGCAGGTGGAGAAGGTAGAAGACCCCTTAGCAAGGAGAGCAGCCCCTGGTCACTGACCCCCAGGAACTGATGTGCAGTGAGTGCTCGTACTGCTTGCGGCTCTAGGCGACAAGGGACGGAAAGCCCTCTCGGAGCAGAAGGGCAGCCTGTCCGTGGGCTCTGCCTCCTCCGTGCAGCTCCCGTCCTGGGTGGCACGGCCACCGACCACTCCCGCCCCTGCCCTGCCCCAGTGCTCTTGGCACCTCTACCTTGCCCTGCAGTTCAGGAAACGTCGCAGACAAGAGTCTGCTTGGCCCATCGCGGTGGCCGGTAGGATTGCACATGGATCGGGCTCCACGCTCAGGGCCAGGGCCCGGTGATCTGCCGCTTTGGCCAGCCGGGCCCAAATGCCCAGCCTCGGGTTCTGCCAGCGCTGACCCGAGTGAGGCTGTGAGTGTCCACCACACGCGTCCATCGTGGCGGCCCCCTCGAGTGCCTTCTCCAGCCCAGCCTTCGTCTTCTCTGGGGCGGCTGGACGAGCGCTCAAGGTGAAGGGATTCCATGCACTGTATGCATCTCCAGGCTTCGTCACGAGCAAAGGCGGGGTTCGTTCAGTCGAGGCGAGTGGCCGCTCTGTGCCAGGTCCCACTGGGTGTTGGGGTCGCATCAGTTAGCCCTACCCGTGGTGTCCACCTTCAGCACGTTGGGGAGACTGGGGACGAACGCGTGTTACATAGCAGTGGGTGCTGTGAGGAAGGCAGAATTGGGTGAGGTGTGGAGAGGAGGTGACCCCAAAAGGTGGTCAGGTCACTCTCTGAGGAGGTGACAGAGTGAGCCATGTAGACAGTCAGGGGAGCATTCCAGTCCGAGGAGGAGCCTGTGAAAAAGGTCCTGAGGCCCAGTAAGAAGTCCGGTGTGGCCTGAGGGGGCGAGCGAGTTGGGAACTGGCAGGATGTGATGACAGAGGGGTAGCTACTGAGGAGGGGCCAACTCATGTGGGACCTGGCTGCCACGGTGAGAACTTAGGATTTCACTGAGGGCGCTGGGACACCCCTGGAGGGTTTCGAGCTGGGCGTGATGGGATCATCACTCTGGTCTCTGGATGGAGCACAGATCGTGGAGAAAGAAGCAGAAGCCAGTCAGAGGTTTCCAGAGGTCAAGGGAGGGACAGAGGTGGGGATAAGGATCAGACTCGGGGCTCACTTAGGAGCCACAGGACTTGGTGGGGGCCGGGTGCTGGTGCCGGGGAGGGACGAAGGGAGCCTGGGCATTTGGCCTGAATAAGAAGGAGCATGCTGGTGCCATTTCCCGTTTGCCTGGCCTGGGAGCAGCGGGTCTGGAGGAAATGCTGAGGGCTCTCCTGGACGCGTGACGGTCAAGGCGAGCCACTTCCAGATGTCCTGTGGTTGAGGTGAGGGGCCCGACACAGGGCGAGTAGCACCCAGGGCCTCTGGCTCTTAGGCCGGTCCTCCCACGCCGACCAGCCCAGAGCAGAGGCACAGCCCTGGGGATCCTCAGGGACCTGGGTACAGGTTTGCAGCTCACATGATTCCATTCCTGTGTCTGGGCCTCAGCATCCTCATCTGTAAACTGGGGTGATGAGACCCTCCACCTTCTGGAATCACGATGCTTCTGGGACATCACCTCATGGACCGGGGCAAGTCCGTGCATGACTGATGGCTGCTGTCTCTGGGAGGTTGGCTCAGATGCAGGCACTGCTCACAAGGAGGTGGGACAATCTGAGGAAACAGCCGGGCAGGTGCCTCTGCCCTCAGCACGGAGGTGCCCAGACAGGCAGCCATCTGGGGGTGGGAACCTGCTTGGGTGTATACGCCCATCCCTGGCTCTTTGCCTGTGCGGGGAATTTGCGTCAGCGGGCAGGCATCTTGGTGCTAAGCAAGACATCAGTCAGCTCTGGGGCCCTGGGCTGCCCACTCAGCACTGGCCTTGCCACCACTTGACCTCATTCCCAGGGCAAACGTGGCTGCTCTGTGTGGGTTTGCCCTGCCTTTTGATGCTTTCTCATTCTTTGAGTCCTGCTTTGTCCCGTCCTTAACCCCCTCTGTAGGGAGTCTCCACCTGGACCCCTGAGTTGGAGTCCTTGGGGCCGCACCCCCAGCATGGCGCACAGGTCAAAGGCCATCGCTCCTGTTCAGCCCAGACACAGTGGGGACAGGATGGATAGAGTCAACTCAATGAACGTCCATGTTTGGGAACATGTCTGTGAACAAGATTCGGGGAAACGTGGTGCAGGGTCCGGAATTCAGATCTGGGGTACGTGCCAAGCTGCCAGGAAAGCCTCGGGGGGCTAAGCCACTGAGGCCTCCCGATACCCGTGCCACCCAGCCCCAGGGCCAGGCTGAGAGGTCATGCTCCGTAAATACTTGCCAACAGCTGAGTGCCCCTGAGGCCTGAGCAGGACAGGACTTCGTTTTACAGAAGAGAACACCGAGCTGCAGGGAAGGGGTGCCCCAGGATGACGATCGAACAGGAACTATCCTGTCCAGCCTTGGCCCACCTCTCTTACTCTTGTGCTGGCTGCACCCCCCATCCCCGTGGGCTCACCTCATGACCCCAGAGCCCAGTGGCTGGTGTGCACAGCGGTGTCTCTGGTGCATCATCGACTCGAGGTCTGCCTGGAGCTTGGGGGCCAGAGCAGCAGGGCCAGACCCAGCCTGGGCCCAGGGAGCAGGGGCCTTGCCCAGGCAGCTCGGATCACGTCAGTTTGTGGTTTCCTTGGTTCTTTGCCAGGGGAGGAGTGAGGCAGAGAGACAGCACTGTACTTGGACACTAATTTACAATTTCACTGAAGCATGAAATCGCTTCCTTCCCTTACCAGATTATTACTTAAGCAGAAAATTGACTTGGAGTGGGGGTTGGGAGAATTATATACTTTTGAAAATTAAAAAGGAAAAAAGGCTAGGTTTGGTGTTTTTTTTTTAACATTTTTTAAAGTTTTGGGGCACCTGGGTGGCTCAGTTGGTTAAGCGTCCAGCTTCGGCTTAGGTCGTGATCTCACAGTTCATGGGTTCGAGCCCCATGTCAGGCTCTGTGCCGACAGCTCAGAGCCTGGAGCCTGCTTCTGATTCTGTGTCTCCCTCTCTCTCTGCCCCTCCCCTGCTCACTCTGTCTCTCACAAATGAATAAACATTAAAAAAATTTTTTTAATATTTTTTAAGTTTTATTTATTTATTTTGAGAAAGACCAAGAGAGCATGATCAGGGGAGGGACAGATAGAAGGAGAAAAAAAAAATCCCAAGCAGTTTCTGTGTAGTCAGCACAGAGCCCAACGTGGGGCTCGAACTCACCAAACCATGAGATCATGACCTGAGCCAAAATCAAGATTCAGACACTTAACTGACTGAGCCACCCAGGTGCTCCTGTCTACTGGACTTTAATGAAGATGCCTTGGAATCCTGCACGTTCAAGTGTGTGACAAGCCCGTGTCTGCCCACACAGAGCAGCCTTCTGAGGGCCAAGTCCTGGGCGGGGCAGAGGAGAACACAGGAGGGAGGCAGGTGAGACACTCACTATGGCCCAAGATCCTGGAGTCGCCTGTAGGGCCTAGGGAAGCTCATTTGGAAACTCAGTTGCTGAGGCAAATCTGGATTGCGTTAGTGGTCAGCATGCCCTACTGTCACCTGGACCTTTCTTGTGGCTTGCTTTTTGGGACCTCAGAATTGAGCCGGTGTCTTTCAGGTGAGCCGCTGGTCGGCCCAGCTTTGCCTTCAAACCCTTGCTCATCCCCACTGGGTCAGTTGGCCTCTGAAGACCCTGGATTTGGAGAACGTGTCTACACAGCCCTTAGGCTGTAGTGGTGGCTCTTGGGAACTTCCCAAGGGCAGGGTTGGTGAGGGACTCTGGCCGGTGCTGCTAGGAGCCCAGCTCAGCCCAGGTCTGGCTGGGAGCAGGGGGGTGGGGGAGGGGGTGGTGGCATGTGAGGCCCTGCTCGGGCTCCATGGCTCCCTGGGCTCCTTGTTTCCAGTCTGCCACAGAAAACCCGGAAAGAATCAGCCTCCTTGGGCCTGTGGAGAGTGGAGATTGGGCTTGGAGCTGGAGGGCCCACATGGGGATCCTGGCTCCGGCACTTTGGGCAGCCAGCCACTCTGCTTCTCTGAGCCTTGGCTTCCCCAGCTGTAGAAACGGGCCACGGGAGCCTCGGCCCCAGAGGGCAGCTCGAGGGTGGGATGTGGCCCAGGGCACAGGCTACTTAGCACCGCCCCGACCTGCTATCTGCTTAGTGGCCCAGGGACACCATATTGCATGTTCTCTTGTCCCAGGGTGGGCAGCCACAGCTCACAGCCACCCAGACGTGGCTCATCTCCAGGCCAGAGACGTTCGGTTCCACAGCTGGTCCAAAATCAACAAAAGCAATTTCTGAAGGGCAGAGGTCAGAGCAGCCACTGCCACCCGCACGTTCCCTGGCCACGTGGTCAAGGGGAGGGGCAGAGCTGAGAGAGGAGGGGCTGAAGGGTGAGCCAGCACAGGGCCAGCCCCTCTCACCTCGTGTGGCCTTGTCCCCTGGCAGGTCGGCTCAGCATGTCGGTCAGCGTCCATGAGACCCGAAAGTCGCGGAGCAGCACGGGGTCCATGAACATCACCCTCTTCCACAAAGCCTCCCACCCCGACTGCGTGCTGGCCCACCTCAACACCCTGCGCAAGCACTGCATGTTCACGGACGTCACGCTGTGGGCAGGCGACCGTGCCTTCCCCTGCCACCGCGCCGTGCTGGCCGCCTCCAGCCGCTACTTCGAGGCCATGTTCAGCCACGGCCTGCGGGAGAGCCGGGACGACACGGTCAACTTCCAGGACAACCTGCACCCCGAGGTGCTGGAGCTGCTGCTGGACTTCGCCTACTCGTCCCGCATCGTCATCAACGAGGAGAACGCCGAGTCTCTGCTGGAGGCTGGTGACATGCTGCAGTTCCACGACGTGCGGGACGCCGCCGCCGAGTTCCTGGAGAAGAACCTCTTCCCCTCCAACTGCCTGGGCATGATGCTCCTGTCGGACGCTCACCAGTGCCGCCGGCTGTACGAGTTCTCGTGGCGCATGTGCCTGGTGCACTTCGAGGCGGTGCGGCAGAGCGAGGACTTCAACAGCCTGTCCAAGGACACCCTGCTGGACCTCATCTCCAGCGACGAGCTGGAGACGGAGGACGAGCGCGTGGTCTTCGAGGCCATCCTGCAGTGGGTGAAGCACGACCTCGAGCGGCGGAAGGTGCACCTGCCCGAGCTGCTCCGCAGCGTGCGGCTGGCCCTGCTGCCGTCCGACTGCCTCAAGGAGGCCGTCTCCGGCGAGGCCCTCCTCATGGCCGACGAGCGTACCAGGCTCATCGTGGACGAGGCGCTCCGCTGCAAGACCAAGATCCTGCAGAACGACGGGGTGGTCACCAGCCCTTGCGCCCGGCCGCGCAAGGCAGGCCACACGCTGCTGATCCTGGGGGGCCAGACCTTCATGTGCGACAAGATCTACCAGGTGGACCACAAGGCCAAGGAGATCATCCCCAAGGCGGACCTGCCCAGCCCCCGCAAGGAGTTCAGCGCCTCAGCCATCGGCTGCAAGGTCTACGTGACCGGGGGCCGGGGCTCCGAGAATGGGGTCTCCAAGGACGTGTGGGTGTATGACACCGTCCACGAGGAGTGGTCCAAGGCGGCGCCCATGCTGATCGCCCGCTTCGGCCACGGCTCTGCCGAGCTGGAGAACTGCCTCTACGTGGTCGGGGGACACACGTCCCTGGCAGGCGTCTTCCCGGCCTCCCCGTCTGTCTCCCTGAAGCAAGTGGAGAAGTACGACCCCGGGGCTAACAAGTGGACCATGGTGGCCCCGTTGAGGGATGGCGTCAGCAATGCCGCGGTGGTGAGCGCCAAGCTGAAGCTGTTTGTTTTCGGGGGGACCAGCATCCACCGAGACATGGTGTCCAAAGTCCAGTGCTACGACCCCTCGGAGAACCGGTGGAGCATCAAGGCCGAGTGCCCCCAGCCTTGGCGGTACACGGCGGCTGCCGTGCTGGGCAGCCAGATCTTCATCATGGGCGGTGACACCGAGTTCACGGCCGCCTCCGCCTACCGCTTCGACTGTGAGACCAACCAGTGGACGCGGATCGGAGACATGACCGCCAAACGCATGTCCTGCCACGCCCTGGCCTCGGGCAACAAGCTCTACGTTGTGGGGGGCTACTTCGGGACCCAGAGGTGTAAGACCCTGGACTGCTATGACCCCACGTCGGACACGTGGAACTGCATCACCACGGTGCCCTACTCGCTCATCCCCACTGCCTTTGTCAGCACCTGGAAACACCTGCCTTCGTGAGGAGCGATGCAGGACCCAGCCAGGTGAGCCGCCAGCACCCCGGGGCCCGGGCCTGCTCTGGGTCAGGGTCACTGTGTCCTTCCACCTGGGTCAGGGTCACTGTGTCCTTCCAGGGGAGGGTGGATGGGGCAGCAGGTGGCCGGGTGCTCCGGGACCCTTTTCCGGGTCTGGAGCTACAGCCTAGCTCTGCCCCTTGCTTGCAGTTGACCTTGAGCAAAGCGTCTCAGCCCCCTGCCACGTGGAGACAGCCCCCTCAGACAGGTGTGGTGCTTCCCAGACACGGCTGCATGTCAGAGTCACTGGGGTCCTCAGACAACACCACGTGGAGTTGAGGCCAGCCGGCCAAGTGCGAGGGCAGTCTCCACATAAGGGCATCCTCTTCACGGTCACGGTCAAGTACAGGGAAGGGATGCAGATTGAGATCAGCCAAGGACAGAGACGAACAGGGCAGGGTCCTCTCCCCACGCGGTCAGGATGGTGTCACTGTGCCCACATCAGTGACTGACCGTACATACAGAACATTCCCCAGCCGGAAGGCTCACACAGGCTCAGGTGTCCGGGGTTTTTACCAGGGCCCCATCACGTAGGCTCGACTGATGGCCCACGTGGTTACTCTGCCTCCAGGTCAGCTGATACAGCGTGACCCAGAGCCCCTTCCCTAAGTCACACAGATGTGCCCACCCCAAATCCTGCCCTAGGTGGAGACAGTCTAATGGGTATGACCGATCATCTCCCAGAAGCCAGGGGCAAAGACCAGACCACCTTACAACACGAATGCTAAAGCCCACACCACACCCCAGACCAGGCGACTCTAGCGTGTGTCCAACACGTGAGCAGCACCCCGGGGACCTGTGAGGAACATGGATGATGGGCAGAGCGCTCAAGGGGCCAGGGGGGTGCCGGAGCTATGGGGCCAGGCCCCCGGTGGAGGCAGCAGGGCGCTCCTGTCCCGCGAGGTGGTGAGAGGCCGCCTCAGCGCGGGCAGCATGCTGAAGGAGGGAACCGTGGCCGGGCAGGACGGCTGCAGAGCACTGCCCAAGGTACTGCTCCTGCCCTTGTTCTCAGTGCCATTATTACAGGAGATCCTCACCCAAGGGGGAGGAGACACTGGATGCAGGGGGCTAAGGGGCACAGGTGCCCTTTGGGGGGAGGGACTTGCCCAAGGCCTGAGGGCAGGTGCAGAGTCAAGTGGAGGGAAGGACCAGCTTATCCAGACCGGCCTCTTTGAGGGGCAGGGTCAGTGCCAGTCCTGAGGTTGGATCAGGGTGTCCCGAGCCAGCCTGTCAGGGAGCTCAGGAATAGGGGCTGGTGGATTTGTAGACACAAGGGAAAGGTTTGAGTTCTGGTTCCATCCTCTTTGGTCAGGCCCTGGGGAAGCCAGGCTGTGTGTCCCGGCCCTTAGTCCTCCTCCTGGATCCCTCACACCTGGGACAGGAGCAGCAGGTTCTGGGATGGGAGGCAGGGAGGCATGGGTCCCAGGGACTCTGAGAGGCTGGGGCCTGGGGTGGGAGATCCCAGGCTCTGCCTCCGGCACAGGCCAGCTCTCCTTACCCAGGAGGGCTGGTGACCAGTCCCAGCTCTGAGGCTGACCCGGAAGCCTCTGCACCCCCCGGGCAGCTCTCTGGCAGCTCTGAGAAATCGGCCCTCAGGCCAGGTGCCCCCTTCAGTGCAGATCACAGAAACCCCCTCAGGAGCCAGCCCGGACCGAAAACCTAATTTGCTCCGTGACATGGCGGCTGCTGGCCTGCGTGCCGAAGGCTGTCCACAGCAGAGCGGTTTCGACTTCGCTGGGACTGCTCCTCCAGGCGAGCGGATGCTCCAGCCAGACCGGCGTGGCCGGGCCTTCAAGGCCTTGACGGGGACAAGCCAGGCAGGCCCAGGTCGCATCGCCTCCTACGTCCAGGGTGTTTGGACCCCCAAAAGCCAGCCTAGATAGATGGGGGCTTCCGAGTTGTCCAGTTTTGTTCTAATCTACTCCCCCTCTCTTGGAGAGAAAAATCTGAGCGGCCCAAGTTGTTGGTCCCCTGGGGCATAAGCTTTAAGAGAATGGTGGTGCCTCCTGTCACCCCCCCCCCCCAGTTCCTGCACCCTGGGGTGCTCACCTGTGGAGCCTGAGGGCTCCTCCCGCTGGTGCTCACCCCTCCCCACGGACCTGACCAGTGGTTCATCCCCGTGCGGGAGGAGGTGGGGGCAGGCCAGGGGACATAGTGAGCCCTTTACCTCTCCAGGAGTTTCCCCCGTTCCAGGGACACATCATTCCTTGGTTCTGGCTCTTACTGGCTGCTTGACCCCGGTTACCTAACTCCCCTGAGCTCAGTGTTGCCATCTCAAACACAGGAGTGAAAATCGTGTTACTCAGAGTATTTGAAGAGGCCAAGTGAGGGGCAGGTTGAGAGTTGGCGCTTATGCGAGTCAGTGATGCAGAAGGATGGTGGCCGTGATGGTTTGGGGATGCTTTGGGCGGTGGGGGCCCTCTCCACGTCCCTGGGCTAGCCCCTTCTTCTAGAAGGGTCCATCGCCCATAGTCACGAGGCACGTTGTATGTGCACATCTGAGTGCAACAGGGGCCTTGTCCCTCCAGTCCGGCCCAGTCCGTGGTGGGGGTGCTGTCGTCAGCCCCATCTCCGGGACGAGGAAGCGGGTGCAAAGAGGCTGATTGCCCAAGATGGAGCCGGTCCTGGACGGGACCGGAACGCCACGCCTGGGCCCTACCCTCCCAGAGTCACGCTGCCTGGTGAGACTGAGCAGCTCCAGCCTGCACGTTTCCCGAACTCCTGCACGAGCAACATCTGCATCAGAGACAGAGGGCCTTTTTAGGCTTCAGCTCTTGTCCCGCATCCCAGCCATCTCCTTTTTACGTGGCCCAGCAGCCCACCAGCCAGCCTCCCCGCAGTGCCTCTGGGGCCTGAGAGACGGCCCCTCCCGAGGCTCTGCCCTCCAAGTTGACCCTGGGTGGTTCCCGTGCCCTGCACTGCCCTGCTTCAGTTCAGCTCCGCCTGCCCTCGTCAAAGGCAGGGCGGACCTCCAGGACCAGCCCCAGTGTCCCAGCCAGATCTACATATGTGGGTGATGGCAGGCCCCCGGAGCCCGGGCTGGGTTACCCTGGGTTACTCACCAAGTGTAGATCAGCCGCGAAAGTTCTTTTTCTCTCCCACTGAGTCCCCCTGCCCCCAGCAAGCCCTTTAAAGGCACAACCCTTGCCCTCATGTCTCCTCCCCTGACCCCCACCCAGCATGTCGTGCAGGCATCCAGGCCACCAGGAGCTCATCTCTGCACAGGCATTGTTAGGCCCCAGCCACTTGGGGTGTGGGGGCGGAGGGGCCTCCAATCCCAGCTCTGGGAAAGGCTGAGCCGGTTAGTCCCCCTCGGGGCCCCACGAGGGGCTCAGTCACTGCCACCAGAGGGCAATTCAGCACATTCTGTCCTGCCTTCAAAGAAATCACCACCGAGAGGAAATCCCAGAGCGCAGACCTACACGGACAGGCCTGGTATATTGAGAAAGGTACCCAGGCAAGAGTTCAGGCCTCTTGAAACACATCAGCTCCGTCTGTCTGTCCACACATCCATCCATGCACCTGGAGTCTTCATTGGGCTTGTGTTTACCAGGGTTGGCCCCATGCCAGGCCTGGGATCAGCACACCAGCGCCCTCCCTTGCTGCAGTCCGGCAGGGCAAACCTGTTGTGTGCGGGCAGGGTGACCATTGACGCCCTGTCTCTGCAAGGTGGAGGAGTGTCCCCTCTCACAGATGAGGAGACTAGGCCTCAGAGAAGCACCTGCCAAAATTTGGGGTGGCCCATGGCTGTCCCAGTCTGGGGGCAGCTGTGTGGGCTGGGAGGGAATTCAGGAGCCAGCCAGTGTGGCTCCCCAGTTCCTCAGCCTTTCAGGGTGCCCCTAGGTGTAGTCTTGTCTTCAGCAACAAGGGACAGCCCAGAGGGGCCCCCGTTCCCCAGGTCAGGGTCTCATGGTGTGGGTGGCTCAGAGGTTTGGTTTGGGGCAGCAGTGGGGCCCTGCCTAGAGGGGAACAGCACCCTGCCCCATCTGCCTCATGCGTCCGGAGGGTGTGGGGCAGACAGGCCCAAGGTTTAGGTTTGCCACCTTAAGAGTATCTCGGGGTCCTAGAAGCCTCATGACCCAGCTTCTCGCTTGTGAAGGGCCTTCGCCAGCCCCGCTGAGGGAGCAGTGGCTGCTCTGCCTACCACCTGGGGAGTGCTGACCCCACAGAGCTCAAGTCAACCTTCTAGAAGCCTTGGCAGGGAGAGAGGGAAGGTGTACCCCACTTGAAAGAAGAAAGCCCCACGGATTCCAGTGCTGGCTTGAATTTTTAAATGTTACTTGAGTACGTGCAGACTGACAAGTAGGTAAAAGCCCCTTATGTGTGTAGTTCTTACACGGCTGTGCAGTGGACACAAGCATGCTGGCTAAATAGAACCAAAGCTCTAAAACCAAGAATGGCGTCATCATTCGTTGATGTTCTGCAGAGAGCGTCTTGCCTCTTTGCCTGTTGGCTGCAAGGACATGCAGGCTTTCTGGAGGGCTCCCCCTGCCCGTGCCAAGGGCTGGCTTATCTGTGCCTCTCCGGAGCCACCGTGACACCTGCTTCGGGCAGCTCATCATGCTGGCCAGACATCATCCGTGTCCCGGGCACAAAGGGCCTGCTTGGTTAGGGCCACCTCTGAGCCCACGGCCCTTACGGCGCTGGCCAGAGGAAGTGGCATCTGGTGTTGAAATGGTGCATGGACGAGCAGGACGCCCGAAAATCCTCCGGAGAACTCCCGGCCCCCTCCGCACAGGACTCCAGAGAACCTGCTCGTAGACTACGGCCCCACCGCTGTCCCAAGAGCTTCCTCTTCCTCTGCCTGCTGGCTCCAGCCGAGGGTGTCCCTTCCTGACACACGTCCACAGCCACATCTCCACACGAACTCGCGCAGGGTCATGCTGAGCTGTCGCAATGGGTTATGCTTTGAAGATGACCGCGCTGGCCAGCTGCTGGGTTATCTTACCTGCTCCAAGGAGGTTCTGCACAAAGCCTTCCACGTGCATTAGACCACATCATCCTCTCCGGGAGGCTGAGATCCATCCCCTCGTATTCCCCAGGAAAAGCTGAAGCTCAGAGAGAGCAGGCGCTGCATTGATTGGGAAGCTGGCACTGGAGTGTGAGCTCGGTGGGCGCAGGGTCACCCCTCATTCACCACCATCAGCCACCACAGCCTGTATCACGGCCCAGGTCGATGGGCTGCACAGTGAATGTCTGTCGAGGGCGTGAATGAATGTGCTGGCTGCCGCCCACAGCTGGCCCGTTCTTCTAACCACATGGCCGGTCCACCCCTGCCTGCCCCCTACTCTCTGACCAGGTCTACCCCCTCGCTGTTTCCACCTCACTGGCCTACTTTATTTCAATTTTCAAATGTGCCAGATTCCTACCTCAGGACCTTTGCACATGCCGTCCCTCCTGCCTGGACTGCTGTTTCCCCCTCTGGCAAACTCCTGTCCATCCTTCACGTCTCAGGTTAGATTATTGCCACCTTCCCATACCCTCCACCAAAATAAAGTCCTGGTTCTTATCCATAATTTTTTGTTTTTCATGCATAGCACTTCCGTCAACTTGTGATTACTGTATGCACTTATTGGTACAAGCATGCAGTGTCTCCCACCTGGGGGATGATCCAGGAGATGGCAGCTGTATTTCTTTGCCCTCCTGTCCCCCAGGGCCTAGTGTGGCACCTGCTGGCTCGTGGGTGTGCCGGGCATGTGGTTGGAGTGGCTGAATGGACAGGTGGGTAGTTCCCCTGTTCCGGGGGGGGAGACCAGGGCTCGGGGCCGCAGTGCTGGTAAATGAGAGAGCTGCCTTCTCACACCCAGGCCTTCTGTTGTCGGGCCCCAGGCTCTAGCCCCTCACAGTGGCCTCTTGATTATCACTCTGTTCCAGGGTAGGACAGAACCATGTGGGCATGATTCATACTCTGTCTCCCTCCCTCCCTCTCTTCCTCTGCAGACTCCGTGTGTCTGTCCCCACCCCGCGGCCGCAGCCCTCACCGCCAGAGTGGCCCTGACCCTGTCTGCCACTGCAGGAAGCCCGGCCCGGCCCCACACCAGCACTTGAAGTGGCCGGAAGCTGGCCCCACCGGCTCTGGGAGCAGCATTCTCGGGGCTGTTGTGAGCTTTAGACAAGGGAAGAGAAGCTGTCTCGAGAGCCCTGTGTGTCTGCCTGAGGCCTTGGCCTCTGTGAGGTGGTTTGCAGAGGAGAGGACCTTCCAGAGGGGCGTGGACCAACCTCAGGACTCCCTCGGCCTTGGGGCAGAGACACATCCGCAGAGTCGTGTCCTGTTGCCGCAAACCCCGCTCGGGGGGGCTGAGAGGAGCCCTGGGTGGGCTGGGGTGGGCGGCACCAGGCAGTCACACAGCACCGACCAAACAGCCTTTGCCTCGTCGCCCTGCTGTGACCGTAATGTCACCCAGCACGGGGTGTGTCGGGCCTCATGGAAGCTGGGTCCACCAGGACTGAGAGCAGAGCTACCTGGGAGAAATGAAGACACACTGTGTAGGGGGCAGAAACCCATAGGGTGACCTCATGGCACCTGCAGGACTTCGTTAGCAAATGGCCCCGAGACCCCCCCAGCGTTAAAGCAGAAACCCTTGTGCGCCCCTCCCCAGGGTGGGGCTGTGCTCTCTGTGACCTCCCCACCTTCCTCCCAGTCAGGGCAGCTGTGCCAGGTGCAGAGGGACACTCATGCCCCATCGCAGTGGGACTCTGGGCCCCCTGTCCTGTTAGACGAGGGTGCCCTCAGGGGCTTCCCCCCTCAGAGCCTCCCGGTCCCAAGAGGTGGCAATGACCCCATCATCTCCCGACACGACCGTGCGGGCCCTTAGACCAGGAGCAGGTGTGAGCTGGGGACCCCAGGGTCACCTTAGGGCACCCACTCTGGAGCCCACCAGCATAGAGGACAGCAGCAAGGCCCGTGACCCTCAGCGTCCAGCTGGCCGGTTTGCTCCCTGAGCTGCAAAAGGCAAGTGTGGTCCCCGAGAGAACTGCCAGTCCTTCGCTCATTTCTCCACCTCCCCAGCCACTGGGTCCCTCACCGGCACATCCCCAGTATCTGGGGTTCTGGAGGGGTCAGCTTGCACCTGGTGTTCGGGCTTCTGGCTCATCCCTTGCCAGTCCCCGGGGCACCACCGGAGGGGGAAGGGGCCTGCACCAAACCTGTGGCTTCCCCGGCCGCCTGCCAGCTGCCTGCTGTTCACTCGGTGCTACTTGGCCGGTTCGGGACTGGGGCCCCGGAGCGGGCTGAACTGGTGGTGGGGCCACATCACAAAGCACTTGCTGTGTGTGGTCTCGCCCTGCCCCCTCACAGGACCTCTGTGCTGCCGCTGGGCCTGTGGGCATCTCTCGGGGAGGGACCTCGGGGGCTAGGTTGCCCCCCACCCCGGAGCACCGGGCACTGGGCATCATCGATCGGCTGCCACCTGGGGAAAAGCTGGAAGCGGAGTGTGTTCCCAAGTCCCTTGGAGGCTGCAGGCCCTTCCACAGCAGAGGCCGGCCTCCTTTGCTCCGGGAGGCAGCTCCACCAGGGAGGCCGGGAAGGCGGGTGGCGGGGAAGCCGCCCGCCGGAGGCCCCGGGCTGCAGGACGGCCAAGGTGGAGTGACCACACTTCGCGCACAGCACAGCGGGCCTTGCAGTGGTGTGTCCCCCGAGTTGTGTTCCTTCTGTTTCTAACTTAATAAAAGAGCTGAGAAAAATCTTGAAACCTTGCTTCTTCCCCTGGGTGCTGGGACCAGTCTTCAGACCCAAGGCGCGGGCAGACTTGGATTTTGCCCCACTAGCCGGGGCTCGAAGTTACCCCCCACTCACTGGCGTCTGCCCCTCTGGTGAGTTGGGGGGTGCGGAGACCCCCTCCCCAGGGACCCTCCGGCACCCAGATGAGAGGTTCCTTTCCTCGGATTATTTCAGCAGCAGAATCCAGATTGCTTTCCTGAAAAGCCCCTGTGAGGGGAACTCTAAATGCACTCATCTCTGTGAGCCCCGGTCGAGGGGTAGGGTGGTGTCATCGCCCCAGGGACCAGCATTACTTAGCCCAAGGTGGCTTCTCTGACGCTCCCGTCCCCTGATGTCCCTTTATGAGCCTTCGTGGCACATGTGAACGAAGGGACAGGGCAGCGGGTGCTCGGAACCTCGGCGGTGTGCAGGCCCCCAGAACCCAAACTGACCTTTAATGGCATGAAGAGCTGATTCAGATGCCCCAGGAGTGTCACAACTCCTTTCTCACCAGGTTCAACAAGCATCACTTGAACTAGTGAGTCAATCTCAAAAAGATGGCACACTTCGAACAGCCGAGCAGAGACGCCCTCCCAGCTGCCTCCGCGGCCCCCAGGCACAGCCCTGGGAGGGACACCCAGCCCTCATACTGCCCACTCCTGCCCCGGTGGTGCAATGACAGCCAGCCACCTTGCAGGCATGAGACCCAGACAGGGGCCATCAGGAGGGGGTGGGACGACCTCCTAATGGGCCGCAGGACAGCCCGCACAGACGGTAAGTAAAGGTGTATTTCGCATTTATGCAGCCTCAGTGTGAGTGTAAGCGAGCCCAGGCCAGGGTAGCTCCACAGGGTTGGTCCCCAGCCGTCTCCTATCCTGTTGCTCTGGCAGCTTGCGTGCAAGGCTTCCATCTCCTGGCCCAACATGGCTACCCGGTTCCTGCCATCTCCTCTGCATTCCAGCTGGTAGGAAGGGAAGAAGAGGACGTTGGACCAGCAAGCCTCTTTAAGGGCACGCCCCAAAACTTGCACACGTAACCTTTGCGCATTCCCAAGGGAGGCGGGACACGCCAGCTACAACTCCAGCGGATGTCTAAATCAAGGAGCGGTGGATACTGAAGGCCAAGGAAGGAAGGAGCCTGCCTAAGCCGACCTGCCTCCCGTTCTCTGGAGCTGCGGACGTGGGACATGCGGGCCTTTTCCAGAGCCTGGCCCCATGTGCGTGCCAGCCTCTGTGTTGCCGCTGACCAGCGCTTTGCATAATTGCCTCCTTTAATTCGCACAGTGACCCCAGAGATGGGCATTCTTGTCTGCTTCCTGCTGGTGAGGAACCAGGCAAGAGGTTGAAGCTCCTCCCCACGGGCTCATACCGGTAGCGGCAGGGGGCAGAACCAGCTGGCTGTGGGTCTGTGTGTGTGTGTGTGTCCCCAATTCAGTGATGGCAGGGCTAATGGAATTGAGGTCAGGTTCTGTAAAGCACTAAATACCACACTGGGCACCCGGAGAGCCTGGCTGCAGTGAGAATGGCTGCCATCCTCCCAGTGGTGGATGTGGGATTTGCACCCAGTCTCTGGCCAGCACACCCAATTGCATTGGTTCCTTGGACACCCAGGGGCCAGACCGTGTCTGGGAGGGAGCTTTGGGGAGGGGAGCCCATCAGTGACGGAGCATGAAGTCCTTGGGAACCTCGTCTCAAGGTGACAGAGCATTTATGTTGTAGTTCCTGATGTGGAAAAGTGGACAGGAAGGCCACGGGAAGCACTGTCAGCCTCCCCGGGGCCAGGAATGGTGGCCGATTATCCCTCCTCCCAGAGCGGGAGCCGATGAGGGGCAAGCCCAGACCACCAACCCCAACGCCATGTGGAGACCATCCCTGTTCAACACCCAAGGCTGTATGTAAATCCTGCTGGGGAAAGAAGGAGCCTTGCAAGCAGCAATTATCTTTAATGAGGCAGCTCAGAAAGAGCTCTTCTGGGTTGTCAGTAGGTGGGTATTTTGTGCAGTAAGAAACAAAGTCCATCGTCCCAGCCCCTGCCCCACAGGAGGGGGAACAGTCTTCTGCAACAACATAGGTGGCCTTGGAGGTGGCCGGCTTCCCCAGCGTGGTGCCCCACCTGACCTTCCAGCCTCTGGCCACACAGCACCTGCTGGCTTTGTGCCCTGCCCCAGAGGCAGGTGTGCCCGGGGCCGATTTCCAGCGGGGACAGCAAGCTGCTCTGGCTTTTCACCTGCTTGGTTGCCACCTTGGGCTGTGGGCTTGGGTTTGGACAGAAGCTGTCAACCTGGGATTCAGGATCGAATTTGGGTCTGTGCACTTGAATGGGGAAAAAATTAACACCCTTAACTTTAAGAATCTCTTAATGACAACACTTTCTTCAACTGGGAACGTAGGGAAACACCCCACTGGTATCAGCAGCCTCCATGACTCTCTCTGGATGTTTTCATGGCATTACAGTCATAAATACCTTGAAGTTACACACACTCATGACTGTGTGTCCAAATTATAGTAATTCTTTGGCCACCAGATCACGTTACTAATGTGTGAGTAGAGAAGCATGGACGTAAAAGTACAGATTATAAATTTGGTTTCTAAAATATTTCATAGGTGTTCCAGGCAGAACCGTGTCCCCAGCTCCTATGTTGAAGTCCTCACCAATCCCCAGTGCCTTAGATAGTAGCCATTTTGGAAAGAGGGTCTTTGCAGATGTGATCAGTTAAGGTGAGGTCATAGCAGAGTAGGGCGGGCCCCTACCCCAATCTGACTGGTGTCCTTAGAGGGCAGATGTGGACACAGACCCACACACAGGGAACATTGAAGCTATACCCCACAGGCCAGGGCACTATCAGAAGACAGCAGAGGGGCACCCGGGCAACTCAGTCGGTTAAGCCTCCAACTTCTGCTCAGGTCATGATCTCGCAGTTCGTGGGTTCAAGCCCCGCATCGGACTCTGTCCTGACAGCTCGGAGCCTGGAGCCTGCTTCGGATTCTGTGTCTCCCTCTCTCTCTGCCTTCCCCCGCTCATGCTCTGTCTCTGTCTCTCTCCCTCAAAAATAAATCAACAACAACAACAAAATCAAAAAAACGAAAAAACATAGGAGAGAGGCCCAGGACGGACTCTTCCCTAGTGTGACAACAGCACGGGCCTGCCGACACCTTGATCCTGGACTTGCCTCCAGAACTTCAAGGCCGCACATTTCTGTGGCTCAAGCAGTCCTTGCAAACTAATGCAATAGGTTTCCCCCTTAGCTTGCATGTTACCACTTACCTACTTACCACCATTCCTCTGAGGAGTCCACAGGCTTCACCCGCTGACGTGGGGCTGGAGCACCGACAAGGTTAGGGTTGGAAGCCCTGACCTAGGGTGAGCCGAGGGGTGCTGGGTCCTGTCCAGACAGGCTGCCATGCCTCTCTGCTCACTGGAGGTACCCCAGCAAGGACTGCAGTCCTGCGGGGTGCCCTCAGCCCAGGACCCACGCTTAGCACAGTAACCTCATGCCTTCCTGGTGTCCAGATCCGGGAGGGAGCCAAGCTGTCAGCCCAGAGCCCGACTCAGGACTCGAACTCACAAACCATGAGATCATGACCTGAGCCAAAATCAAGAGTCAGACGCTTAGCCACCTGAGCCACCCAGGCGACCCCCCACCCCCCAAATGTTTTTCTTTCATTATTTTTGTGTTAATGTTTATTCATTTTTGAGAGACGGAGACAGAGTACGAGCAGGGAAGGGGCAGAGAGAGAGGGAGACAGAGAATCTGAAGCAGGCTCCAGGCTCTCAGCTGTCAGCACAGAGCCCAACATGGGGCTCGAACCCACGAACCACAAGACCGTGACCAGAGCCAAAGTCAGATGCTCAACCGACTGAGCCACCTGGGCGCCCCCCAAATGACTTTTAAGGTCAGAGTGCAGTGTAGTTTTAATGGAAAAGACACAGGCTTAAGGTCAAAGGGCAGGGTCTTCGCCAGCTGACACTCTGGTTTCAGAGCCAAGCAGATCCCAATTACAACCTGCCTTGTGCAAGATATTCTCGGACTTGGCTCACCTGAGCCACCCACCTGGAAGCACAGTTGGGGGGCTTAAACAGGAACACGTGGATTTCTTTCTTGCCTTATGGGAGAGATCTGCGAGTGAGGAGGAAGGAGTGAGCCAGCCGCTCCCCCTCCAGAAGGTCTCCGCCTCGGGCTCCGAGGGGGACGTGGGATGCAGCCCTGGGGGAGCACGCTTGTCCCTGGTCCCCGAGCTCTCCAGGACGTGTTTTCCCGTGTAGGCCCGCAGAGGTCATTGCCTGCAGATGGAAGCTGAGTGGGACAGAGTGGAGGCCTCTGCATGGAGGGCCGGGTGCAGACGTCCACCGGGAGAATTTGGGGTTTGGTGGAGAGCCTGGCGAGTTTGTACCCTGGTTTGCCTGGGGCTGAGGGGCTCCCAGGATGTGGGAAAGTGACATACAGACCAGGACAGGGGCTCACCCCACCTGTGTCCCCTCTGCTGGCCCCCTGGGCTGAGGGGGCCTGGCTCTGGAGCTGGCCTGGGCACCATGGCTGGAGGCTGACAGCAATTCAGGGGAGCATGACTAGGCCTCACCTCCCATGCCCCCCCCCCCAGTACATACCGGCAGCATGTCATGGGCAAACCCCAGA